>NC_047524.1:20958494-21258494 GCF_902827115.2 Pseudochaenichthys georgianus
TGTGCAGCTCTGTTTATTGACCTTTCCAAAGCGTTTGACACCGTTGATCATCGCATTTTAAAGCAGAGGCTACTCAGTATTGGCATATCCAGCCATGCAGTGGGGTGGTTTGTGAACTACCTCTCTGAAAGGTCCCAATGTGTTCATTTTGATGGACTGTCTTCTGAGTGGTTAAACATTTCTAATGGTGTACCACAAGGTTCTGTTTTAGGACCACTTTTATTCTCCATCTACATCAACAGTTTAGGTGATAATGTGGATGAAGCTACTTTACATTTTTATGCGTATGATACTGTGATGTATTGTGCAGGTCCCTCCATTAAAGAGGCTGTTGTTAAATTACAGGCTGTTTTTAACACTATTCAGACTCAGCTCTCTGAATTAAAGCTTCTTTTAAATGTGGATAAAACCAAGGTAATGCTCTTTTCAAAAGCAAAAAAGACACCAGAGCCTGTTTTAGATATTGTAACTACGCAAGGTACAAAACTTGAAGTTGTTGCCTGTTACAAATACCTTGGTATCTGGCTTGATGATTGTCTCTCCTTTAAACTTCATGTCAATAACCTGCTTAAAAAACTGAGGGTTAGGCTAGGGTTCTTTTTCAGAAACAAGTCCTGTTTCTCGCTTGAGGCCAGGAAAAGGCTAGTCACTGTGACCTTTTTACCTGTGCTGGACTATGGTGATTTGTTGTATATGTATGCACCTGCCAATTACCTGAGCAAATTGGATGCTGCGTATCACAGTGCTCTGAGATTTGTCACAATTTGTAAAGCGCTTACACATCACTGTACACTGTATACCAAGGCAGGTTTACCATCACTCTCTGTACGGAGGCTCAGTCATTGGTACACGTTTATTTATAAAGCTTTGTTGGGTAAACTCCCGTATTATATCTGCTCTCTGATAACACAGAAAGTTGCAAGCAGCTATTGTCTGAGATCACATGATGTAGTCTTGTTAGATGTGCCAAGAGCAAGGACTGTCTTAGGTAAGACAGCTTTTATGTGCGCAGCTCCACTTGCTTGGAACAATCTTCAGCAAGAATTGAAACTGAGCAATCTCCTTCCTCTGCATGTTTTTAAAGCTAGGCTAAATTAAATGCTTGCTGATACAATGGGCACTTGTAAATGTCTATAACTATGTATCCTGTAAATATAATGTATAATGTCCTTTATTGTTTTATGTTTCATGTGGAACCTATATGCTGCAGGTCTCCCTTGAAAAAGAGATCGATGATCTCAATGGGACCAATCTGGTTAAATAAAGGTTTGAAATGAAATGAAATGAAATGAAATGACACGCCAGACCAGCCCTTGTCCTTTCAATGCGACGAGGTCAGCCAACGGCGGCTGCGTGGGGCCAGGTGACCCCCGGGACGCCCAGTGCTCATGTCCTCAGCGCACGGTCCCCCCGGAAGCACTGCCGTTCTCTACGCCAGAGAACAACAATCGGATGAAAGGTTGGCTACTCGGGAGATATGCCTCGTCGACGTTCAATACTTGCCCCCATCGAGCACTACCATGCATGGAGGGGCCACCTATCGAGATGCACGTGGACCCCGCAGCTACGCCTAGGGCATGTCACACCGTGGCTACAGTGCCTCTACACTGGCAGCGGAGGGTCCACGATGACCTCCTGCGGGACGAAGCCCTTGGGGTCATTGAACGTGTGCCATACGGCGAGCCAGTGGCGTGGTGCCATCGTATGGTAGTCACTCGGAAGCACGACAGTTCCCCACGCAGGACCGTGGACCTCTCCCCCCTCAACAAGTTCTGCCAACGTGAGACCTTCGCCACTGAGTCCCCCGTTCCACCTTGCACGCCGCGTCCCGAAGGGCACCTGGCACCTGTGGTAGCCTGGAACGGCTACCACAGTGTCCCCCTGCGTGAGTCGGATCGCCACCTCACTACCTTCATCACACCCTTCGGCCGTTGGCGCTACACCAGGGCACCACAGGGTTTCCTGTCATCAGGGGATGGCTACAACCGTTGGTTTGATGCCGTCCTCTCGGACTATGAACGCAAGGAACGTTGTGTGGATGACACCATCCACTATGACACCGACCTGGAGCAACACTGGTGGAGGACCATCGACTTCCTGACGCGTGTCGGCCGGTCGGGCATCGTGTTGAACCCAGACAAGTTTCAGTTCGCGGAGAGGTGCGTCAATTTCACTGGCTTCAGGGTGTCGGAATCTACCATCGAACCGCTCCCGAAGTACTTGGACGCCACCCGGGACTTCCCCACCCCAGGCTCCACGACGGACATCAGGAATTGGTTCGGCCTTGACAACCAGGTGGCCAACTACGCCCAGTTGCGTGAGACGATGGCTCCATTTAAGCCGTTCCTCAGCCCACGCTGTGTGTTCCTATGGTCCCCCGTTCTGGAGGAGGCCTTCCAGGCGTCCAAGCAAGCCATAATGGAGGCCATCCGCGAGGGCGTGGAGATCTACGACATGCAGAAGCGTACCTGCTTCCGCCCTGACTGGTCCATGCGTGGCATTGGCTACTTCCTGCTCCAGCAACATTGTCACTGTGCCTCGGGCATACCGGACTGCTGTCCAGGTGGATGGAGGATCACCCTTGCGGGTTCACGTTTCCTGTCCCCTGCGGAGCAGCGCTATGCGGCCGTTGAGGGAGAGGCCCTAGCTGTGGCATGGGGTCTGAAACAGATGCGGTACTTCACGCAGGGGTCCGACAACCTCGTCGTGGTCACCGACCATAAGCCGTTGGTGAAGATCTTTGGCGACCGTACGCTGGAACGGCCTCTCCTTGGGGCTGCCGAGCGGGCCTGATGCCGTGGAGTCAGCACTCATGGCCTCCATCTGCGACGACGCACGGGAGCTCGGAGCCGTCTCTTGGCCCCTCCTCGCACGGGAGACAGCGGCTGACGGATGCCTCGGCCACCTCCTCCAACTCATCGAGCAGGAGGGTGGGATTGACGTAAATGACCCTGCCCTGGCGAGTCTGTCATCGGTTTGTGAGTCCATCTACGCACAGGACGGCGTCCTGCTCTATCGGGACCGCGTCGTGGTCTCCCCATCCCTCCGTGGGAGAGTCCTTCGGCATCTCCATGCCGCTCACCAGGGGACCTCAGCGATGGGGCAGCATGCCCGAGCCATAGTTTACTGGCCCGGGATGTCCGGGGACATTCAGGCCACCAGGGACGGGTGTGCAGACTGCAACCGCAACGCTCCGTCACAGGCGGCTACACCCCCCCTGCCGTCCTCACCCCCGTCCAAGCCATTCCAGGCGGTGTTTGCTGACTTCTTCGACTATGGGGGCCGCCACTACCTAGTTGTTGGGGACCGTCTCTCGGGCTGGGTAGAGGTCCTGAGCTCTACGGCGGGTACTGCCCTGGCGGGCTCAGCTGGCCTGGTCCAACACCTCCGTTCGTTCTTCGCCACTTTCGGCGTACTGGAGGAGCTCTCGAGCGACGGTGGTCCGGAATTCAAGGCCAGCCACACTGAGGACTTCCTCCGCTTATGGCACGTCAAACACTGTGTGTCTTTCGTTAGCTTTCCGCAGTCGAATGGGAGGGCGGAAGTTGCGGTTAAGACTGCTAAGCGCCTCCTGATGTCCAACACCGACCCGTCGGGCGGCATTGATCAGGACCGCTTCCTGCGTGCTATGCTGCAGTTGCGAAACACACCTGACCCCGACTGCAACCTCTCGCCGGTGCAGATCATCTTCGGCCGCCCCCTTCGTGGCTCGCTCTCCTTCGTGGCTCGCTCTCCTTCGTGAACCGCCTCGAGAAGTTCTCGAACCCGCATATCCGCCTGCTACTCGGCGAAAGGGTATTCCTCCAGAACCAGCAAGGCCCGAGCCCCCACAAATGGGACAGGTCAGGGATCGTGGTGGAGTCGCCGGGCCACGACCAGTATTGGGTCAGGGTTGACGGTTTGGGACGTTTGACACTGCGCAACCGGTGTTTCCTCCGTGCCTACACGCCGGCCACACCCTGCTCCCGTGAGCAGTCGGCTGCGCCATTTCCGCCGCCCGCTGCTCTGGGCCATTAGCCCCCACCTATCCACCCGAGCTGGGCGACGCCCCAGGGGATTGCTCAGCGGCCGGCTGTTGGACCCCGCGACTCGGCTATGGGCGCTTCCCCGCCGGCACCTGCTGGTGAGGCGTCCTCTAACCTCATCGTTCCTACGGGTGCCTTCCTGGGCGCACCGCTCCCGGTGCCGCAGTCGCCGCCGACGCTGCCCCAGCCTACTCGGCCAGGCCGCGTGAGGAGGCCGCTTGCACGTTACGAGCCCGAGGCCGGCAGCTGGATTTAGACCGTTAATCTATTCCGGCCCATAGTTTTCCGGTCTGGGGGGGATGAAGAGTTTATCACCGGCCACTAGAGGGCAGCGTCACTGCTGTCGCTGTCCAGATATGCCGTGCTCTGACCCGGTAGTGCCGAGCGGCCATTTTAGTTCAAATATTGTTCATTCACTCCGCCTCGAGTTGAGACGTTCATCCACTCATTCATGTAAGATTGTTTCCACTATTGTTTGGTGTGTCTTTACTCTATGTAATTGAATATATGTGTATTGGTCATGACATGCATGTATGTAGTACTTTGTCAGCTTATCTTATCTAGTATCTATCTAGTACTTTGTCAGCTTATCTTGCTGCATTGCTCTGTTTCAGGGTGTCGTCATCCTTGTCATTAAAGTATCGAAACTGACATTGAGGGGTGTGTTTCTTCACATCCATGGGTAGAAACATGTTTTTTTCTGCTGGAAAGTTGGGCATTTTAACATGGGGGTCTATGGAAATTGCTCCTTTCTGCAGCCAGTCCCTATCGGCCAATATATGAACTGCAGTGTGTGGCACTTCCGTATTGGCGTCCCGGCTCTTCCCCAGAGATTGCCGCTTGGGCGAAACACAAATGGCAGAGGATAGCAGCAGCACCATTCTCCAGGCAATAAAAGTCTTATCCGGAAAAATGGATGAACAGACAGAGCTGTTAAAAAAGTTTGAAAAACGCATTGAAGCAAACACTGAAGCAGCTAAAGAAAATAAGAAAGACATTTCTGCTCTTCAGAAAAAGTTTGATGATCTTCTGAAAGATAACACTTTACTACGTAAGTCTGGTGAGGAGCAAGCCCGCTACAAACGGAGGTGGAATCTGAGGATGAATGGTTTGCCTGAAAAAGAAGGAGAAAACACAAGAGAAGCTGTGATCGGGATACTCACAAGAGTTGTTCCGCTGTCTGTGGAAAAGCTGCGTGACTCAGTAGACACTGTCCATCGGCTGGGTATGAAGGGTAATGCAGCTACTTCCAACAACACACCGAGGTCAATCATCATTCAGTTCGGGATGAGGACTGTTCGTGACGAGATCTGGAAAAAGTCCAAAGATGCGAGAGTCTGCAGCGAGATGCACATTCGTTTCAAAGAGGATTTCTCCAAGGAGAACCGGGAGGCTCGCTCCAAGCTGTGGCCACTGGTTCAAGAAGCCAGGAGAAAGGGGAAGAGAGCTTTTCTGAAGGAAGGCTTCGCGCTGATTGACAACAAAAGAGTGGACCCGGAATAAGGTGAAAAACACCGCAGTAATTAACTGGAGGGACAGGGAGCAGGTTTTCGGTCCTCAGTAGGTATGCTGAAGTTCTCAGTTTGAGTGTTTATTATTTTATTTTTTTTAGGATTGGACTTGTCTCAGGTTATATTCAAAATGTTGTGAGCTATTGCACTAAATATGTTTGTTAAGGGCTACGTTACTCACTCCTGCGCATCAATATACCATTCCTTTGCGCATTTTCTTAAGGTTTCTATCTTTGCTCTTTCAATGTTATCGTTCATTTCCTTAAATGCTAGGGGGCTAAAAAACAATGTGAAACGTAAGGCAATTTTTCTTTTTTTTAGGAACAAAACGCAAATTGTGTTTTTCTGCAAGAAACTCATTCTGCAGAGGCAGATACTAAGTTCTGGAAAGTACAATGGGGAGACAACATTTTTTTCTGCCATGGAACATCACATTCGGCTGGAGTGATGATTTTATTTAACAGGTTACCTGGAAATATAATTGACCGCAGGAGTGATACAAACGGTCATTGGCTAATGGTTGTGACTGATGTTAATGGGACTAATTACATACTGGTGTGTGTTTATGGATATAACAGAAAGATTCAAAACAATAATTTTCTTTCAATCTTGTGCCAAAAATGAGAGGAATGGAAAGTACTTTATATGACTGATAAGATTATAATCGGAGGGGATTTTAATGTAGCAAATTAAACTGAACAATTTACAAACTCAATTAGACAATATGTATTTGGAAAAAGCTAAGGGAGCTTTTATTCGTTCGAGAGCCCGATGGATTGAGCAAGGAGAGAAAAACACAAAAACTGAGTGTTAATGATGTCACTATTGAAAATCAAGACCAGATAAACGAAGAAATTAGACTTTTTTTATAGCAATTTATATAACTCAAAGTTTTCTAAAAAAAACTGTGATAGCTTTTTTAGTAAAATTACAGAATTCAAAAAGACAATAGATGATCCTTTTAAACAGTATATGGACGATCGACTAAAAATCGAAGAATTAGATAGTGCATTACTGCAAATGTCTGGTGGCAAATCACCAGGGCTGGATGGTATAACCAGGGCCGCCACTGGCCAACTTGGGGCCACAAGCGACATTGTGAGATGAGCCCCCCCCCCCCCCCCCCCAACCGACAGGAGTGAAACATTTTTTTTTGGAAACAAAGTAGGCTACTTTGCAAATATAATTCCTGTTTGTTATTATTATCAACACAGTTACTTTGTATACAGTGAGGTAAATGGTAAATGTGCATTTATGTCGTTCAGTGTGCGTTTACAGGTGAATACGTCTGCATTTCCTGCCAAATACTAGCCTCAAAAAGATTAAAATATAATTAATGCAAATAAACTACTTCTACTAATAATCATAATCAATAATATAAATACTATATTTTATTATAATATAGTTGTAATATAGTCAAGACAAAACATGCTTATGACATGCTCAAAAACTGATATTTCTTAAATCTGTATTCAAATGTAGTTCCCTCTGTCAGCAATGTATCAACAACTACACACACATTTCTATCAGTATTTCTCTGTGTTGTGGTTGACATGACGATGACTGTTACGGCCCGTCCACACAGCGGCTTTGGAAAAAGCTTGCCGGCGGGCGTGTCTGAAGCTCGACCAACAACCAATCACATGAATCTCCCGAAGAAGCTTCCAACGCCGCTGTGTGGACGGGCCGTTAGGAGTTAAGGGGAGAGGCTGAGCATCACCATGAAATGTGCAAATTGACATAAAAGGGGAAAAAATGCTCCATGTTTTTTAGGCTGTAAACTTTAACTGTTATGTAAGCCAACTAGACAGACAGTGTATCACTCTTCCTCCTGTACATTAGCAGATCAAAGGCATCACATACTTGAATGAATGTTAAATAAATAATGCTGGAAATAACTGCATCTCCATTAGCCTGATGCTCTGCAGAGACTGCCTTCTTCATGTCGTGAATTGCAGCTGATGTTTTAATATGGCAATTGGCAATTTGACTTATACAACATTCGCAAGTTGTACATTTAACTCATACAATAACCCACCTTCGAGTGATGCTCTAGTTTCTTCATGTTTTGTTTTTTTTCCCTCTTGCTTGCCCCGGACTGAAACTGTCATTTCACCGACATCTCTTCACCTGCACTAGTGGCCATATAAAAGCCGTGATTGGTCAGATGTCGATTCATTGCAACGGTGTCGGGTTACAGACGTGCTCCCCTTGTCACCTCTCACTCTCGCGGAGAACTGCGCACAGCAGCTGAGGCCCCCTGGGCGGGGCCCCCTGCGCAAGGCGGGGCCCCATGCAGCCTGCGTGATTGGCCTGTAGGGAGGGGCGGCCCTGGGTATAACCATAGAGTTTTACAAATATTTTTGGTCAGATGTGCGAAAAATGCTTTATAAGGCTTTCACAGATTGCATTTCAGCAGGAAACCTTTCGCCAATCATGAAAAATGGCCGTATTACCTTAATTCCAAAACCAAAAAAAAAAAAATGTTGTTGGATAATTAGAGACCTATTACCCTACTATGTAATGATTACAAACTGTTAGCACATGTTTATGCTAACAGGTTAAACTCAGGTCTGAATCAACTAGTAGATGAATGTCAATCAGCCTTTATTAAGGGCAGAAGTATTCATAACCATACCAGACTGATATTGGATATGCTCGATTACCAGGAGTTTATTGATACTGAAGGTCTCGTACTATTTCTGGATTTTTACAAGGCTTTTGATACTGTTGAACATTCCTTTTTAATGGAAACTCTAACATTTCTGGGTTTTGGTGAACATTTCTGCAACATAATTAGGATGCTCTATTTGGACATCTATAGTTCTGTATCTTTGAACCCCAATGAGCCCTAGGTTTAAGGTATTACGTGGTATTCGACAGGGTTGCCCTATTCCCCAAAATTATTTATTCTGACCACCCAAGTTTTAACAACGCTTATTATGCATAATCACACAATATTAGGCATTACCCTCTTTGAAAAATAATTTAAAATTAGTCAATTTGCGGATGACACATCCATTTTCCTAAAGAATAAATCCATGGTAAAGGAAACTCTTAACACAATTTCAATTTTTTCAAAAGCATCAGGGTTATCTCTTAATCTTTCAAAATGTGAATTACTCCCTATCCATTCATGTGATGATTCCATTATTGACTCTATTAGAGTGGTACCTGAAGTGAAATATTTAGGAATAACATTATCTAAAAATTATATCAGGAGAGAAGATCTTAATATTTGTAACCGTATCACAGATATGAAGAAATCTCTCAGTCGTTGGTTAACTAGAGATCTTACTATTTTTGGCAGAGTTCTTCTTACTAAAGCAGAAGGTATATCTACACTTATTTATCCATGCCACTCATATTTTGTCTCTTTTGCCAATATTAAAAAAAAAAACTCAATTATTTTCCAATTCTTGTGGAGAAATAAAACTCACTACATTAAAAAGTCACAGCTTGTTAAAGAATATGATAAAGGCGGAATTAAAGCTTTAGACTTTGAATCGATGATTGGAACAATTAAAATAAAATGGTTGAAAGCTTTTTTGTCCCAGCCAGAATCCATGTTGTTCCATATTCCAAAGGCCATATTTAAACGTCTAGGAGGGTTTGATTTTCTTTTAAAATGTGATTTTGAGGTTAATAAGATTCCGATCAAATTGTCACATTATTGGAAAATGATATTTACCCACAATTTTTCTCCTCATGGATCTACTTTATGGAACAATAGTGATTATTATAAACAGAAAATTCTTGTTTAGGAGTGATTGGCATGAGAGGGGTATTTTTTGTTCGTGATTTACTAGATTGCAATGGTAAACTGCTAGATGTTTTGGCTTTTTCAACGAAATACAATATAACGTGTACTGCTAAAGATTATGACAAAATCTGTAAAGCAATTCCTGTACCACTTATTAAAATGATTCATAATACTTTACTGTACTCAAATGTTGTATCAGTTTTACCTAGTTTGGAATTTATTGGCGATACTCTTAAGAATAACAAATCTATTAATGCTTCTTTGAAATCCCACATTTTTCACAATTTGAACAGTGGCTTATTTCCACAAGGGACCGATTTAGACACTTTATCTGTAATGGAAAAAGCTCTATCTTATTTTATAAAATGGCCTATTTCTCCTAAAGCAAAATAAACTCATTTTAAAATTGTTCATAAAATCTACCCGGTTTCTACTTTTTTAAATTCAAGATTTAAATTTGAAGTGGAACCATGTTCCTTTTGTAATTTATCTGATGAATCGTTGGAACATTTATTTTTCTCATGCCCTTTTTCTAAATTGTTTTGGTCGAATGTAAGAGATTGGTTGTTACTTAAATTAACAAACATTCCGGCCTTCAAAATATATCACATTTTATATTATATTGATAATTTGGATTCTCCCATATCTGATTTGGTAAATATAATTATTATCTTGGGTAAATACCATTTACATTGTAGTAAATGGAGAGGAGGCAAGCCCTCCTTTCCCTGTTTCATAAATGAGTTCAAATCCCTTTTTCTGTCCCTTAGGAAAAGACAATCTTGTAACATCTCTATAAAGATTTGCAATGACATTTCCAAATGGTTATTATTTTAAGTAAGCTTAATGCCTCTCAAATGTTTTGTGCCTTTATGCTTTTTTTCTCTCCCCCTGGCTCTTATTGGATGTATTATTTTTGTCTTATTGTGAATGAATGTCTTGCACTTATGTTGTTAAGTTTATGATATCCTCACCGAGCTTTTGTATGTTTTAAAAAATGTTCAATAAAACATTTATACAAAAAAAAAACCCTGGACTTCCTATTCCATAGAAGCAGTGATTCGAAGCTTGCTTCAAATCACGTGACATGTGACGTCCGAAGCAGCAACTGCTTCATTTCCTGAATGAATCACTTGACTGGTTCGCGGCATGGTTCGCGGTCCATTCACACGATTCAATGCACTGCGTCGTCTCGATTCTGACAGGTGACAGGTTGAAACAGTTTAGAATTTGAGCGCTTCAACACTTTATGACCGCTCTAAACAATGCGCAATGTGTCGGTTGTCGTAGTTTGCGTTGTTGCTGTTGAGTTGTTGTTGGTATTGCATTTGAATTGTAGTATCATTTTAGAGCAAGCCAGGAAGAAAGATAGGTCGTTCTGGCTCGGGAAACACTTCGAAATGTGGAGAAGTTGTGAACAAAAAGACAATTATCAGTAATATAAAAACAGTAAAATATTTCAAGGAATAGATAGCTCAGTGGGTAGAACTGGCAGCCAGGATGCGATGATGTCCTCCGCGCAGTTGGTTCAAAGCCTGGAATGGATGTATTTTAATCATTGCTTTTCAACTTTAATAACTGATAAAAGGCCCTCTCCTCCCAAAAAAATGTCCAGCACTCTCTCGTCTCTTCTCAATAACCCAATACACACAATTATCAATCTTTAATTGCAAATAGAACATGATATTCAGTCTTAGTGTGTGTGTGCATCAAATATTTTTCAAGGCAAAGATACGTTAAACCCACTGCAGCCTTGCACTTCGCCAGGAGAGGTCGCTGTAACTGAAGCTTCGAGAAATTAACCTATTTCCGACACAATTGTCCAAGTGGTTCGATGCTTCATTCAAAGCTTCATTTTGCCATCACTAGGTAAAGATAAACGCAACTCACATTGGTTTCTCAAACAGCATCTCTGTAAACTACGTGTATTGTATTCACTGAATTTCACTCTCTGCCTTTAACGCCTCGTTGTAGCTCCAGCCCCCACCCTTCCTGTGAGCCTCTGATTGGTCGGGACCTTTATATATATAGTCTATGGTCGGGACCAGAGCCCTAGAGAGATAATCGATCAGATATATCTCTCTAAAGGCCCTGACACACCAACCCGATTTTGGGAGTCAGAGGCTGTCGGGCATTCGCGGCGCCGTAGTCAGGTTGGTGTGTCCCGCACCGTCGACCGTGACACGCCTTATTTGGACTGCCAGACCCGATGCATGGCCGATTCAACATGTTGAATCGGCCATGCATCGGGTCTGGCAGTCGGACCAAATAATCACTCTGATTGGCTCTTCAGCTAGCAAATCAGTGCATGAGAAGCGAAGCGGAAGTGAGGGATGTAAACAAACGATTTAAGAAGGCACACACAGACTGCTATTCATTTTCATCTCATCATAGCGATCTGGAATGATGCAAACGAAGACCTGCTCATCACCTTGATCCAGGAGAGGCCAGCTCTGTATGATATTACGGAGAAAAGATACTCTTCTTCTTCTCTGTCTTCCGGTTGTTGCCTCTTTTGAATGACGAATACACACTACCGCCGCCTGCTGGTAAGGAGAGTTATTGCCACTCACGCACTGAAGTCGGTGCGGTGTGTTCCCGTGCGACACATGGCCAAAACGCAGGAGAACACGGCCAGGCAACAGCCGACTTCAGCGTCGGCTAGTCCTCTGGTGACTGCTTGGTGTGTCAGGGCCTTTAGGCTCTGGTCGGGACACGTAACATGAACGTGCCGGGCGGCGCGGTCCCGTGGGTTAGATGCGCGTTCATAATGCAGAGGGAAATAACTCTCAGAATAACGTTATTAGCACATTATTACAACTTGAGGAACAAATGTTTTTAATAAGGGCTATACAAGTGTTCATACTGGGTAGTTTATTTAGTTTAAAAAAAATTATCCAACGATTTACAGACCACTCTTTCATGTTAGTCAATGGGAAAAAGTGTTTCCGGGCCTGGCAACCAAACGGAAGTGTAGTACCGCCGTTTGGCCAGCACGAATATTTTCATCTGAGTCCGGCGCACTTCCTGGGGGCTTGGCTGAGTCTGACGGAGACACGCAGCTCTGCATAATCACCTGATGCTCCGCCCTCTGTTGAGCGAGCTGACCATTCATTGTCATGAACACAAGAAATCATACCCTCGTGGAGGCGCGCTCATGTGATTGGCTTAGAATGAAGGAGACATCTGATTGGCTACAGATAGAAAAAAATTACACGTACGAATCGGTTGACCCAGAGCCATATAATAGGCTATCTATATACAGGGTTGGGTTGTAACGGAATACATGTAACAGCGTTACGTAATCAGAATACAAAAATCAAGTAACTGTTCAGCTCGCGTTACATTTGAAAAACGAGTAATCTGATTACAGTTATTTTCGTAAACCTAAAGTAAATACATTTTGGATTACTTATTGGAATTATTGGTGGAAAGATTTCCTCTCAACATTTAATATTCATCACAGTCCACAAAACCTATTACCGCCGCAGATGGACCAAAAAAGCGTTTGAAAAAAAATCGCGGGTCCGCTCGCTCAGTGAAACAATAACAACGAAACATGGAGGAACAAAAGTCTGCGTTTAAATCGCGTGTGCGTGTGTATAGGTGTGTGTGGTTAAAACACATCAGCCTGCGGTCGCTCTTTAGCCTTACTAATGATTATTTCTGAAGGTATACACAGTGAAGGCGGTGCGTGAAAGGCACTGCGCCCGCGCTCGTCTTCTCAGAGGCTGAGTTAACCCTCCCGCTGCCTCCTGGTGCTGCAGAGATTTCATGAAGTGAAGGAGGTTTTCCTTCTATAAAACAGCTGTGAGTGTCACGGACATGAATTCATAGATCACACTCTCCGGTTTTGCCAATCCGGTGCTTGAACAAATATAGCTCTACACCCCTGGCCGAAATGTCCTTAAAATGAAGTCCGAGTTAGACATTTTAATTCATGTCCTGGCAGGACAGAAGGCGACACGCCCGTTCTAAGCCGTGTCCCTCACTCCTCACATCCCAAGCTGCATCCCCAAAAAGTGTATTATGTTGTGACATCGTTTCAGATGTTATGTTTCAGTTGTGCTCTTGATAAGCCATTAAAACAGTAAAAACAAGTTCAGTTTCCTTTTGCTTTTTGTGTCTCCTGTTCACCAAAACATACCCATCTGTGAAGGAAAAAGAAAGTAATCCAAAAGTAATCTAAAAGTAATCTGATTTTAAAGACACGTAACTGTAACTGTATTCGGATTACTTTCAGATCCATGTAATCAGTAATCAGTAACTGATTACATTTACAAAGTAACCCAGTCCCAACCCTATAGCCATCTATATGGCGCTGGGTTGACCGTCAGGGCAGTCTCAAAAAACCCACAGATGCACAGCGATCCATGCACAGAAAGCGGTTTGTGTTTGCAGGTTCAGGGGATTTAAACGGAAAACAAATATGTGAGGATAAAAAATACATATGTAAAACTTGTTACATGTATATGAAACGTAACACATTTGTGTGTGCATTGAAAAACACAAGTGTGGATCCGGAAATACAAGTGTGAATCCTTTTGCGGATCATGAATTACAAGTTTGAATCCTTCTGTGTGCATGTGTGTATTATGAGACTGTTCTGAGCCCATAGTTTTAATTTAAAAGCTCAGGATTTCGCTTACCCCTCTGCTCTCCAGTCATTTCAGTAGATGTAGTCCTCCTTCCTTCCCGAAGAGGCGCACCATCATCCGGCTGGCCTCTAAGTATCTCACCCGAGCCACGCACGTCTTTCTCAACTGCGCCTGCTAATATCCATTTTCTCCGACAATGGACGCGGGATTCTTCCGCGTAAGTTCTTGAAAATGATTTCTAACTCTTGTTTGTCTTACTGCAAAGTTGCATAGAAGTATATTTCTTATTTAGAACAGTAGTATTGTGTATATAGGCGGAGGGCCATACAGTCAGACTGTAACGTTATGGTCAGGGCTACGTCTATCACCTGATGACGAACCATGTTGGGTTTCGTCAACAGTCGTGTTACAACTGGGCTAGTTCCAGGGTTTGCGTGCATTTGGCTTTACCCTAAAGTAGCATGTAATTGTGTCTTGCCTACACTGTATTTTACACATTAATATGCAGTTTTACACATTTGCAGGAAATAGTCGAACCACACTTGCTAGCTTGCTAGGTAATGATAATGTGTTAGCTCTGGCTAAAGATGGCGTCCGGGCGGTACATCCTTTCTGTCTCTAAGGGATAGTCACGACCATTTATGTTAGCTATAATAAATAGACGTACATATGTCCTGCATTAAAAAACTAATATGACTTGTGGTGTTCGGATTATATTAACGCTGTTGTTGGCCAAAATATCCCCCAGACAGTGGCTAACTAGCATGTTTGGTTCCCTTGGAGGATTAAGCAAGCTAACGATTAGCTTAGCTGGTGTTAGCTTAATCGTATCAATGTCATATCCGACTCAGTTTGATCGCTTACATTTAACATGGTACTGTTATCACATACATTATATTTATTAATAGTTAGGATAATATAATAATGTCATGTGTGAGCACATGTTTTCAAATATGTGCTAACTTAACGGAAACTCGGTATTTAGGTTTGGATGTCAGCACCCCTGTTTTGTTTAAGCGCAGGTGTTTGCTTTACGCTGACAAAATAACACGGAAGTTGCTTTTCAACTCGATTTACATTTTTAAAAAAGCGAGTTTTAAGCACATGCGTGTAGATGTGATAGCGATTTTCAACGTACACAAGCCAATTTGATTGTTGATTTTTCTTTAGGGTACAAGTGCGGAGCAAGACAACCGTTTCAGCAACAAGCAGAAGAAACTGCTGAAGCAGCTGAAGTTTGCAGAATGTCTGGACAAGAAGGTATAAGAGCATCAACACTTGTTATTTTACATTACCAAATCTGACATGTGGTAATGTCAGATTTCATTACCAAATAAACTGTTGCCTTAATCAAATGTAATGTCTTGTTAGGTTTTAGATGTGTTTCTGTCAGTCAATGTTGTTTAAAGAGATACATTTTTGATAGAAAAAACTGAAATGTAGACACTGTAGTCTTGAGTCATTTAACAGTCTTTTTCAGGCAATAATATACCGTCCAAGCTTCCTTTCATCCGTGTTGTTTTTAATTGTTATAATGGTATCGGCATCACTTTCAATGTGTTACTTCAGATGGGACAACAAAATAGTTTAGAGATGTCCAAATGTCATGCTAATAATATCAATGGACGTGTTACCATTTCTATTAAACCGTCTCATACTATATGGAGTTGCACATTTAGAGTAACACATCTGTTGTACATTTTGATAAATAAAACTAAAACATAAACACTGTAGTCTTGAGTCATTTATTCACTGATTGTCCTACTAACTGTGTGATGTTGGTTTCTTGTTTCACCCATAGGTGGACATGACCAAAGTGAACCTGGAAGTCATCAAACCTTGGATAACTCAGCGAGTGACAGAAACTCTGGGATTCGAGGATGATGTCGTCATAGAGTTAATATTTAACCTGCTTGAGGAGAAGGTAATGTCTTAAATGTGTTTGTTTTGTTTCTTCAAAACTGTCATGAATTTGAGGGCAATGTTTAGTTAGTTAGAAGGAATACAAGCAAACCATTGCACATTTTGTTCAACTTGAAATTGAATGGGTAAAGTTACAATTGGTGTAAAACTGATTTATAATGACATAACTATGTTTTGATGTTATGTGACAAAGTGCCTTCATTCAGCAGTCTTCTAATGATGATGTGATTTATGATTTAAAAGGCCTGAACCAATATGGATGTTATACCTTGCATCTGAAGTATAGCACCAACACCTAATTAGCTCTCTCCTGAGCCCAAAGTCACTGAGCCCAACTCTCCCTTCATGATGCAGTGTGTGGTTTGAGGTGAGTTATATGCAGGGATTACCAATATCATGTTAGTGAAAGAAACACCTAAACAATGCCATAATCATATTGCGTAGGTATCTGTAGTGCATCATTCAATGGCCCAATGTAATTGGAAATATAGGTTAAATTCAGGGAGGGTTTGCCACATAGAGAAAATGATTTCCTTTACATTCTTTAAGGAGTAACTTGAGTACTTTAACATCAAGCTAAAAAGTATTGTCTCACTGACCACCTCTGATTCAAAGATTCACATCTGTTGGGGGTGGGCAAAACTTTTTCTGGTGCACTTGTAACCACACCTTACAGTGATGTGAACACACCACAGGTGTATCTCTACATCAATGTAGAAGATGGAGAACCTCAATAACAGGAGGTCAACAAAAACAACATTTTTATTTGAGTGTGTTAAACCTCGGATAGCACTCATCTTCTGGGTTGTGTGTCATCAGATGTGTAACAGACAGCAGATTTTCAACCAGAAGAAACAACACTCTTTTTCGGTATGAAGTTACTCTTTAAACTGGAAGACTATTGAGATATCTGTAATGGTCATGTTTTTGACCTTAAAACAATATTGTTTGCCAGTAGAGCTGTAATGCTAAGCCCCACTTATGTTAGGTATTTCATTTTGTAATACTAAACTGTGCTTCTTCTTTATTTCATAGGCTTTTGCAACTTAGTAGACTTCAAGAGTTTTCTTTATTTAATCATAATGTGGAGCCCACTGATTAACCACTTATGCTTACTGGAATTGGTTATTTCACAGGTTAATTGGGGGGAAATAACCCAAGTAATTTACACAAAGTATCCTTCATTAGTCTATCCCTAGGATTTCATCCCACAGTATACTTAAATGCAAATGTTGGTGTAAATGCAAATAACCCACATTAGTGACTTTTTTATTCTAACAAGATGCTAAAAAACACAATCATTTATTTATATATGACACCATCACTGCACTTTTTTTTTTATATCCTTCTATTTAATATTTTTGCTTGTCATAGCTTTTTGGGGGTGGGTTGGGCTGGAAAGCTAAGTGTAAGGGGTGTTGCGTAATGATAAGACAAGGAAATTGAATTGAAACTACGGCCTCTCAGAATAATTCTATCAGTTGTTGAAATAAAACTCCTTTTTTGTGTAACAATGTACTCATTATTGCTTGTTCGTCTCTTGCAATTTAGTGATATAACATTAAGCTCAAGGTGGTTGAGTCTCAAGCAGTAGGGAGGCGGAAGCAAGCCATGGGAGCTCCGTGCCCACTGATCCCACGGGACTCACTGAAGACACCGGAACTGTACTTGCAGTGTTGGGTTTTAATGCACTCTGTATTGTGGCTATTTGTTTAACTCCTGAAGTGTAGACTGTGGGGAGACCAGAGAGCAAGGGGTGGGTAGGGACACAGAAAGGTAAATTAAAGGGGATAATTCTGAGGAAATCAAATAATGGCAACCATTTCTTCTTGTATTATTGATTGTTTATTTGGGGAATAACAATCAGGAATTGGAATAACAGCAACATTGCATGCCGTTTTTATATCATTAGACATGTCTCCCCCTCAGCTAGCTCACATTCTCAGTTCAATGAGTTTGAGTATGATTTTAAATTAGTCACATTTATTTATATAGTCATGATTTGAGTAATACAGTAATGGGGATAACATAGTCCCAGGAATAGTCTAGTGAGGACTAGTAGGTCCTACCCCCGTCCTTGATTATGTTTCCCTTCCATTATTTCAATAGCCATATGTTTTTTTTTTTTCTACCTTCGTGTGTGTGTTACAGAATCCAGATAGCAAGATGATGCAGATCAACCTGACAGGCTTTCTGAATGGGAAGAACGCCCGGGAGTTCATGAGGGACCTGTGGCCCCTGCTGCTGAGTGCTCAGGAGAACATTGCTGGCATCCCCTCTGCTTTCCTGGAACAGAAGAAGGAGGAAATTAAACAGAGACAGGTAAGCTTCCCCCAATGCCAATTAGGCAAAATTCTAGCTATCAGAAAGCCATAACTCTGCGGTTGACGGATACAAAAATACTTGTTATGGGTAAAAACAGCCATTGCAATTTCTTATACACTTTTGTTAAATGCTATAATAATTGGTATTGATATGTCATTTCAATCAATAGTCTGAGACAACATTAAATACATTATTTGGTTCCCAGATGTCAGTTATGTTATAAACATTGCAGGATAGACATTATTTATATACTTTAGGAGAAATGTGTGATTGTTCCCCATGGTTCCATTTTTTGGTAGATTGAACAAGAGAAGCTAGCTATTCAGAAGAAAGTCGATGATGATAAGAAGGAAAAGGACATCAGAGACAGGGCTCAGTCAAAAAGCCCAAGAAGGTAAGAAAAACACGTTTTAATATGGAGATCAGTGGGTGTACAAGTGCATTTATCACCAAAAAACGTATTCAGTTTGCATCGTCCTATGTCTAGGAGGAAATCAAGGTCACCGTCACCAAGGCGAAGGTCGCCAGTGAAGCGTGAAAGAAAACGCAGTGCCTCTCGCTCGCCGAGACGCAAACCCAGTCCAGTCACCAGCAGCTCCCCCCCTCCACCCCTGATGCAGCTGCCAGCCAAACCTGTGGAGCAGCTTGTGGAGCCGAATGCATTAGAAGGAGCCCTGCCAGAGCCGGCCATCCAAGAAACTCCTTCCACATGGTGTGTAGAAAACTTAAATGTACCATTATTGCTAGGGATGCTCCGATCGAGATCGGCCGATACTCACTCTACCGATCGATCAGTGTTCTCTATAAATCGCGAGAGCCGATCGCATGATGTAAAATACATGACACTTTTCTCTGTGCGCGGCAAAACAAGCTCGCCAATATGGCTTCACCAGTAGATATAAATATATTTATTCTTCACTGTCGGGTCACTCATTACTGGATCAGCGAGCTGCATGAGATACTGACGGGCTGTCAGGAGAGAGACAGAGAGACGAAAGGAGAGCGCTTCCGCTCATTTCTCCCCTGTTATATTATCCAAAGTGAATGTAAACTTGAATAATGTACATAATTTGAATGTAATAATTAAGTTGGTTAAAGTGAAGTTAAAGCCTTTTATTGTCATTATACACAGAGTATAACAAGATTCAGAGTGCAACTCTGTCCCGGTGTGCAAAAAATACAGATATAACACTAAAAAACACGGCAATAGGACAGACAACATCCTATTGCCGTGTTTTTTTTAGTGTTATGTATGTGTTGTTGTTTGTGGAAGCTCCAGTGAATGAGCCCCATTAACTGAGTTTTAAAGATCACTTTAAATGGAAGATTTAAAGTGATGTTTAAATCTTCCATTTAGGCCCCGCCCACTCGATCGGATCGGCGATCGGCCGATACTGATTCCGGCGATCGGCCCCAAAATTGGCGATCGGAGCATCCCTAATTATTGCCATGCATTTAAAGTCAAAACTTAATTGTTCTAAGTTTTAGGTTCAAATCCACTTTAGTTAGAATTTTTTTAGATCTTGTTTTGCAAGTTTATTTTAGCCCTACTTTTTTCCGATTTTCATTAGGGTTCATTTGGGGTGCGGAGTGTAGCAATGAACTGGATAAAAAACTCAATTTGTATTCATCAATTGGTATTTTAGTTTAGCTTGATGACAGGTTATAACAAATAACCTTAAGGGTAACATAAAAATGTAAACTTCTTTCTCTGACTTGTAGTGACACAGTGGTGGAGGTGGTAAAACCAGACCCAGTTACTGAAGTCAAAGAATCTTCGCCAGAGAAGCCTCTCAAGAAAGAGGAAAGGCCCAAGTCCCGGGACAGGGAGAAAGACAGCAGGAGGGACAGACCTCACCACCGCTCTCGTTCTCATTCCCGCAACCGCAGGCGACGCTCCCGCTCTAGGTAATTCCCAACACTCATATCACATTTTTATTTTTATGGTTCTTCAAAAGTTATTTAACATAGAACATTTTGTAAGCTTATCTTCCTCTATACCCCACTGCAGATCCTACTCTCCTCGTAGAAGACCAAGTCCCAGGAGGAGAATGTCTCCTCGTCGTAGGAGCCCCCCCAGGCGTGGCCCCCCTGGCAACAGAAACAGACATAGACGGTCCCCAGTCCGCAGGTCAGCGCCACATCCTTCAAAATACTGTATTTAATTAAATATACTTTATATTATATTGGTTACTACAAGTGACCCTACAGAGGATGTTGGTCCATCTTTCCTCAGTTGAGAATACATTTTGAATATGCTAATATCTGTGTCCTGCAGGAGGCGCTCACGCTCTGCTTCATCTTCTGGCAGCAGCTCCTCCAACTCTCGCTCTCCTAAAAAAGCAATGAAGAGAATATCCAACTCCCCACCCAGAAAGGGGGTCCATCATCCTGAAAAAGCCATCAGCCCCGCCGGGAAGGACAGACGGTCACCATCTCCTCGGGCCAGAAGAGGCCGAGGCTCTGCGTCACCAGCCAGGCCGTCTGGTATGATCTTTAGCCGTTGGTTCTTTCCTCGCCATAATTATGAACTCTTTGTCTCATACTGCCTACCCCATGACTTTTTCAGTTCCCTGACTATTTCTGTTTAGTTATACATTTTCCTCATTAGTTAAAATGTTGTGATGATAATATTCCTTTGGTACTGAGGTCACAGAGAGACACATATAAGTATTGTGCATTTGAAGTGTTCATGGCTTTAGGAATGGATATCGATATTGCATGTATAATTCTTGGTGTCTTTTTTTTTTTAGGTTTAAAGCAAAAACAAAGGGGAAGGAATGATTCTCCGTCTGATAATGCCAAGCCCAGACCTTCTGAAGGCTCTGACTCAGGTAAGCGTTATATTATGTCTGTTTAAGGAACTGTATGGGCCTTTTGCCTCATGCCAAAAACGTTTTTGATGACTGCTGTCTGGAGTTCTGTAATCTTTTTGGCTCAGTCCACTTGCCCCGGTTTTCAGCAGTAAGGGGCATAATGTCACACAGCGATGGGGAAGGTTAAGTATATCAATGCCCAAGGACCTCATTACAGTGATCACATTTATTAAGCTGCTTTGATAAATGGGATCCCACTTAAGAGTACAAACAAAGGAAAGAAAAACTATGACTTGACATGAAGGACAATAGTAGTTTTTAGTCAAATTACACTATGCCATTTAAAACCCTAAACTCAAGCCACAGGCATATACATCTTTTTCTATATTATCTTAATTCGCCATGGCAGTTTTTTTACTGGTTCTCTGACACTGATGAGACACTCAATGCTCTACATTTCAGAGGAGGATAAAAATGACAAAGAGGCAACAGCAGATTCGGTGCAGCAGCGACGTCAGTATCGCAGGCAGAACCGACAGACATCTTCAGGTTAAAAGCGTTTTTATCCCCGTTCCTCTCCCATACCCAACACCTCTCTTAGGGCTTTCACACCAACGCGATTCCCGTTCTAGCTCCGTGCTAGAGTTGGTTAGGAACCGGTTTTATTTTCAGCCCCCGTTTTGTTCACACCGCCCAGAGCCTGACTGGTGCTGCTGCGTCATAACGTCACCGCTTACGGCGCTCACTACAACAACAACAATGGGAGACTGCGTCGTGTTGCTTTTAATCAGACGAAGCGAGATTAAATTAAATAACGACTTCTCCAACTTTATACTTTTCTCCAGAGTGCCGTGGTTCATTGTTTATGAATGTGTTTCAGCGGCATTTGCCGACCGCTGCATTGCAGCTCTTCCACGGGGGTTTATTCTCCCGTTAGCTCCGGGTTAGCTCACACGGCAGCTGCCAGTATTCACTGTCTGACTGTCACACAAGCAGCTGATACATATCCCCAGTTCCCCATAAGTGAATGTGTCAGTCTGAATTGACGCTGTTGGCATCACAACACTGTTATTAAAGTTTCTGTGGTATAAAATGGGTGATGTTAGCATAGCAACCGAAGCTAAACTGACTATCTTGACTACTTGTTGCTATCCTATTGTGGCATAAGCCGGCACATTTTACGGCATATTTTTCATTATGATTCTACTTGTGATGGTCGGACATGACAACCTGTGCAGCCCATGTATTGATTCCATCCGATAGCTGCTATAATACAAAACAAAACGTCTGCCTGCTCTCCACAATGATCAATAACAGTGAACGGATGGTCAAAGTAAGGTACAAATAAACAGAATTTGGTTAGTGTTGCCTGACATTATAGTGTGTTTTTTTTTTTACAAGTGTGTGGTTGCGTTCTAGTCACTTTGCTCAGCGCTACTGCGTGTTACAACTTTTATTTACTGTACTCGACTTTAACTGTTGGCTCAGGTTAATCTCACCCCCCTCCGACGTAAGCGTGAAATATGCGGTTCTTGCTTCTAGACCGAAACATTTTTGGTGCTTGAAACGAACTGGATTCCGGTGCTTTTCAGGCTCCAGCTCCGAACCGGCCCTAGTTCCGCGTTTGTGTGAAAGCCCCATCTGACAAAGTCTCTGTCCATGTCATCTTGCACTCATCGACTCATGGACTTTTGAAGCCGTGCCCTTAACCCCAACCTTAGTGTTTTTTTCCCCTCACTTCATACAGTAAAAGCTACAATTAAACAGTTGTTGATGTCCTTTGTCTGTTTGCTTTTAGATTCAGGATCTTCTTCCTCTGAAAACGAGGGGCCCAAGAAGCCGACAGCAGGGCCGGGAGCCAAAAACGGGGATGTGAGGAGGAGACGCAGCCGAACACCGTCACCACGGAGGAGACACAGAGATGCCTCCCCAAGGTAAGACAACGTTTTTGTACATTTTTATCAAAATGTTTGAACTTATTGTTGAATCAAATGTTTTTAAGTTGCCCATGTTCAGCGTTGTCCACATGTATAACATTTTGTTTGTGTTTGTACTCCTTCAGGAAAAGACGCTCTCCATCTCCTCCACGCAGACGGCGCTCCCCGTCTCCCCCACGACGTCGCAGATCTCCTTCTCCTCCTAGACGAAGGTATGTGCAGCTTTTATATCATATCGAGAGCTTTAATTTGTCAAATAATTTTTACGGTTTAAAAAAAATAAAGTGTAACAATTACATTTGTTCCTACCCAGGTCCCCTTCCCCGCCTCCCCGTCGTCGTTCTCCATCCCCCAGACGATATTCTCCCCCTATCCAGCGTCGCTACAGCCCCTCACCTTTGCCCCCACAGAAGAGGAAAATGTCTAGCTCTCCCCCAAAGCGCTCTTCTCCAGGGGCCAAGCGACGCCCCTCCAGGTCCCCCAAGCGCAGAAACTCCCCTCCTCAAAGGAGACGCATGTCTCCATCCTCATCTCCACCCAGACACAGGAGGAGCCCCATGTTGCCTTCTGCTAGACTAAGCAGGGACCCACGATCCCCTGTGGCAGCAGCTGGCCGCCTCTCCCCATCCCCCGCAACCCGCGGTCGCCCTGTTCGGTGTTCCACCAGTCCTCAGGGACGTTTTGAAAACTCCAGTGCATCTCCATCTAACCCGCGGAGGCAGCAGTCCCCGACACACAGCGGCAAACCCATCCGCCGAGTGTCCCGCACCCCAGAGCCACGCAACAACAAGAGGTAACATTGAATTTATTTTTCAATATTTATTTATTCAGAATACTGCTGTTCTATCTCTTTGTACTATATAGCATGTATTGTGCATGACCCTGCAACCCTTTTGAAATCTTCCCTTTTTTTTCTTCTCCCAAGACCCTCTCCGAGCCCCCAGCCCATGAGGAGAGCAGCCTCCAGATCTGTTTCCCCTCAACCAGCAGCTCTGAAACGTCCCGTCCCTGCATCTGCCTCCCCCTCACCCTCCCGCTCTGCCAGTGGGTCTCCACCACCAGCAAAGAAAGCCAGCAGTGGTTCCGGCAGCCAATCCCCAAGCAAGGTTTGATATTTTAGCTTATTTACTTATATGGTTGTCTGTTTGGCTGCGTATATATATATATAGACATATATTTCTGGTTTATAACTTGAGTATTGAATATTATGGGTATTTTTTTCTAAGTTTACTCAAGGACGGTTGCATTTAGTAAAAAAAACAACCATCAAATGTGTTTTAGTTCTTATTGGAGAAGGTTGAATTATTATTAAGTATGCAGATACCTTACGATGTGTACTCTGGTTATATTAGCTCTCATTATCTCTTTCTTATCGTTTGTGGTGTTTTTAGTAGCACTGTTAACCTTTAAATACTTTTAACCTTAAAAATCTGTTTCATTGCAGAATTCCGATGTTGATGGCAGTGGAAAGAAGAAGAAAAAGAAGAAGGAAAAGAAACACAAGAAAGAGAAGAAACACAAGAAGCACAAGAAGCATAAGAAGGAGAAGAGTAGTAGTGCTGTGACCGGTGATGCACATGAAAACCACGGCGCGGAGGACGGAGAGTCAAGAAAGGTGATGTCTAGTTTCTTTGTTTTTTAGCTTTCCAGGCCTATTGCTCAACGGGACAGATGTAACCAACATTCTGTATTTGTGTCCAAGTGGCTAGTGGAGTTGCGTGTATTTCATGCTGTTTTCCGTTTAGGAATCAGATAGTGAAGTAGAGGACAGCTTGGCCGACCTGGAGAAGCACCTAAGAGAGAAAGCCCTACGATCCATGAGGAAGGCCCAGCTGTCTCCATCCCAGATGTCCTGAAAACGACTGGCTTTCTCACTTATGAATTTTTCCACTCACTCTTGATGTTTGTCATCAACCTGGTTCAGCTTTAGAATGTACAAATTGTTAAATCTTGAGTCTTTTTTTGTTTTCTTTTTACTGGTTTGGTACATTCTGAAGAGTGTGTTTTCATTAAGAGCTTGATTTGTCAGTTAGTGTATTATCTTAACTGTGATGAAGCCTGTGTTGTCCATCATTTTAAATTGTTGAGCAGGGTAACGGTTTGAGTTAACAGGTTTAAGATGTTTACCGCAGCATACAATAGATTCCATATGAGAAATGATTGCATGTGCAGTGATCGTCTCTGAAGTGCATGACCCACTGAGCTTATGGAGTGTAGAGTAAAACCAACATACAGTAACATACTGTTACCAATGGCTCTTATTAGTGGAACAGTTGCACAGCTGTGTGAACTATCAGAGGCCCTAACAGAATGTCTTGTCCCATATAGTAACTTAAAGGAAGTGTTTAGCATTGTTTAACCTGCTTTTTTTTCTGACTTTAAAATTGTCTTGTTTTAAGACTACAACAATCTAATGTGACATGGAGTATGCTTTAATTTTTCTAAAATAATTAATATGCAATTTTATGTTGACACCCTTCCAACTTGCTGTGGGACTGCTCTATGATTTGTATTTAGTACCCCTGGCTCTTGTCATCTTGTCCTCCTTTCAGAATTAAAACCTTTTTATAGGACGTGTGCTTTCCTTAATTGTGAGATTTTTTTTTGTCATTTCTGTTTTGGGTGGGATCTGTGAAAACTGACTGATTTTATTGAGGTAATTAACGAAAAATGCAAAGGTTAAAGGCTTGGGATCCCACTTGTTATCCTGAAGTCTATGGTCGGGATGTTGCCTTGACTGCAATGAGACCAATGATGATCCAATGGACCTGCAAAGTCAAAAACCTACCACTGCTGCCCGTTTCAACAGTTAAACAAAATTAATGCTAGTTTAGGCGAAGTATGAATATCCCGCAGCCGACCTAAAATAGTTTCTTTATTTGTTGTCAGTGAAAGTATATCTCTGAATGTTAAATTGTAATGGCAAATAGCTTGTGACTTTGTCGAAATAAATGGTTATGTAAGTTAAAAATAGGACAAGTAAAAATGCAAATTCAAGTAGAGACATTAGAAATAAACATTTGTTAAAATAACTGATGTACCAAAATAATGCAACACCAGTTTAAAGTTAATTCCCTCGAGCGCCCACAAATATATACGGAAAATAAATAAATAACTTGTTTATTTTTTTGAATTCGAACCATTCCAATAAATACGTAAATTAAATGTAAAACCCCACGGGGAAGTTAGTGGTTGTTGGAAAATAAAAACGTTTGTATTTCTTGACAAAAGACAGTAGGCCTATACAGCTCTGGAAAAATTAAGTGACCACTGCAAACTTTTCTTAAATCTCAATTTCTACATGTGTGGCAGACATTCCAGTGTCTGTTGAATTCCAACACAGGTTCTCAGTTGGTTTTTAGAATAACATAAAGAAAAATTAATTTTACTCAAACGCATAGCTATAAATAATAAAACCAGATTATAATTTTTATTTTGCAGTGGTCTCAGTTTTCTGCTCTACATCTCCTCACCCTCATCCCAACAAGAACCCTCAGACCCTCCCACTTGTCTGTGTGAGCGCCTCGGATGACATCACCGCTTTAAATATTCCCGTTGCTTCTTCTTCCCCCCCGCCTCCTCATCACACTCACCCAGCATAAAGAGCCGCGATGTGTTTGTAGCCCAGCGTGATTAAAGTCATACCGTAATATTAAAAATAGTTGTGTATCTGGCTTTCACCGCTGCCTCCTCTTCCGTTTGGTTTAACAGACTTGTGTTCCCAGCACCGGGTCCTCCTCGGGGAGAAAACGCGCCTACTTGGGCTCCAGTGCGGAAAAAAAGAAAGAAGAGGTGGACAACAGGACTGAGCTAAGTCGGGCGTGGTAGCAAGAAAAAAACTCATCTTTGTTACCAAAAACTTCAGAAAGAAGCACCGTAATGTCGCTGTCGGTACCGCAGAACGGAGTAAAGTCAGACGACGAGCCCGTTATCGAGCTGTTTGTGAAGGTAAGACCGAGCACACATCTCTTCGAGAAGTTTTTCCTTTTGAGTGACTTTGATAAACACACATCAGTGCATTGTGATGAGAGCTGTATTCTGCGCACTATTACTGGTTTTGCATGGCTAAATCCTCTTAAACTAGCTATACGTTGGTAATTAATTTACGACGTTTGCGACATGTGGCACTAGAACAATATGTTGCATTGAGTTTAATTGTATTTATCCACAACCCTCCGTGGCCATGTGTCACAGGCAGGGCGGATGCAGCTTTCCTCCCATCGTGGGGAAAATGCTGCCATGCTGACAACACGGCGCTAATCCTTTCACAAAAGCTCCGTAATAGCAGATTAAACCCCGTAACATGCAGTGGAAATTCATGCTTAACACTTAGATTATTATAGTGATGGATTGTGTTGGCCGTGCATATAATCTATTCATGGATACTAGGGTCATTGAATATGTCGTTAGTTGTTTTGGGAAACACTGTCTGCCATCAGAGATCTGTGTAAAATAGACTACTTTGGTTATTCAAAGTTATCCAAGGTTATCTCACTGTTAAGGCAACAGTATGAAAGATAGGTGTGTGCTATTTTTTACTGTTGGACTAGGTTGCAGGCATGTGTCATCAGTGGTGTTTGTTTCTGACACTGGTTGTTATCTAATGTCATAACTGTTTATGCTGCTTTTACATTTAGATTATGATAATTTATCAAGGAGCTTTTGATAATGCTTGTTTTATGTCTGTGTGTTTCTTAATTTACAAATATTGTATCACATTTACATTTTCCATAATTTGCCAGGGAATGAGAAATATGGAAAAATGGGCTTCCAAAGGGCCTTTTCCCAGGCAACACATCACAACAACATCATTAACCATTTGTATGAAGCTATCAGTAATTTCAATTAATTTAAGCACACTTTTTACATGGCTTATACATCTGCATCTACTGGTGAGGGATGGTGGAGGGTTGTGTATGGCTGTTTTTCCTTTTCTTCAGCTCAGCGTTGTAGGGCGGGAAAATGGCAGAGTGAAGGAAAAAGGGGGAGCTGGGAGAGGCAGGGACTTATGGGGTCTTGGCTGGGAGAGGGCGTGTTGAAGCGGTGTGTCACTGACCCAGAGAGTGAACTCTTTAATGGTGACAGTTGAGAAATACAATCACACTTGTGAAAGACACAGATGAGAATAAAATACTTGTGGAAAGTCTAATTAAAACAATAATTATCTGCAAATGGAAACAGGCATTTGTAACCTGGTGCAAACTCACTCTGGGTTACAAGTTTTGCACTTTGGTTTTCTTAAATGAGTCATCTTGTTTTGTTAGATTCAGTAGAAAACTCACTTGTTTTGTTCCTAGTGCTCTCTTTAATGCAGGGCTTTGTAGTAAGGGACTTCACGAGGCTGAACAGCTTTGCAGGCCCTTTGCTGAAGCTGCAGAATAAATGGACTCTAACTGGCTCAGCAGCACCATTTCTCCAAACTACCCCTCAGCCTACAGGAGAGGTTACATCATCCTGAAAGGTTTACACATGTGGCAAAATCTTCCCCCTCCCTCCCTCCTTGGCCTGTGTAGCTTGAAGTTTCTTTTTATCGTGTGTAGGAAAGCCTTTTGTGTGTTTCTCTTTGGTCCCTTGCATGGCACTGTGTTGCATGCCAACATCTGCCATGTCCACATCTATTATTGCGGCCGTTGTTCTCACTGTGCTGCGTTAAACACAGTCATGTGAGACAATGGCAGACATGCAGGTTGCCATAGACACACTTATTCGAGCAGAGCCTCTGGGAACAGCTGATAACGAACTGTGTGTGCTCCACACACAGCGGTGTCAGATCTGTTAGGGCGCCGCCATGTGAAAGCTGACTAATTGAACTTTCAGATCATGAGTTGCTGCTGTGTCTGTAAAAAGACAACACTGATACTCATTCAAAGTAGCTGACGGTCCCAGTTTGGAGATACTTTGATGATCTTGCAGCTTTTCTACCTGTGGTGTTTATAGCTACGGTTGTCACATTGCTATGGCAACACTTTACGTTGTGCTCATCTATGAGGGCGTGACGTTTGTCATTGTCAGTTTCTATTGCTCTCGATTGCAAATAAGCATCGTATAATGACTTTGTGAGTAGGAGGATCAACCCTTGACCCTCATCATGCTGCAGCAGATTAGATATTGTTTTGCACACATGAGCAATAGCTTCTGCCATTTCCCAGCGGCCACCCATGTCTGTCTAACATCCACACGTCACATGGCTAAAGGGATATGAAACCCTACATCTGATGTATTTATGTGCTGTGATAGCTAGAACAAGTATTACTCTGCCACAAAGGGACATTGTTTGTAGTATTTGAACTAAGAATTCTAAAGATCTTTTTTTTATATTACTATTAAATTAATTGCTCACTTTTTTTGATAAAAGATTAATCACTTCAAGTAGTTTTTGAAGAAGAAAAGTGTACAATTCTGCAACTCCTGGTTTGTTTCTTTGTACCAATTTTTCAAGTCCTGGAAAAAATAGACATTGGAGTACCTAATCTTGGCTTTCAGGAAGCGCTAACTGACATTTTTCACCGTATTTATGACTTTATATAGAACAAACAACAAAGCAATTAATCAAGAAAACAAACAACGGATACAACGTCAATGAAGATAATTGTTATTTGCAGCCCTATCCTCTTACAAACTGAGTTCCATCCTTATTAATTGCAGCACGGTCTGATTGATTCAGGGATCCTCTCACATAACTTAGCAGTGTTTCCCACAGATCTGAAATATACTGGGGCGGGGGGGTTGAGGTGACGTGCAACAACATTAACCTTTCTGTTGGTCGCTTGTTAGCAGACCCTTCACGCGATGGCAGAGCAAACAGGTACAGGCAGGGCCCATAGAGATAGCCCTATAGATTAAATATACTACCCACATATAACCATATGGACATGGGTTACTATTTAAAAATAAATGGTAAATGTATTTAGGAACCTATCAATGTGATTTTAAGTGGGGGTGGACCTCAAACCCTCTAGGGGGGTCTGGGGGCATGCCCCCCCGGTAAGATTTTATTTTTATTTTGGAGTTAAATGCATCAATCTGGTGCTATCTATGGGAACACCTTTATGAAACAGAACTGTATACATTTCAATAATCATAAAATCATAACATCATCCCATTTCCAATATGAAAAAACACTGAAAGTTGTTTATTTATTTATTTTTGGTTCATTTATAGTTGTGAGTGTGTATGTGCTCCTGAACCAGCCTCTCCTGTCTCCCTCCTCTCCTCCCTTCTCCTCTGTGAGGCGGCAGCAAAGACTAGTTTTAGCTCTCAACAAGTTTTAAAAGTGTATCTTTCCTTTTTTCACCTAGTTTACATTTTATTTATTTATTCATGCATATTTTACTAATCACTACCCCCTCAAATGGAAATATGTGTTTAAATAAATGGTGACCAAACCGTTTGAGACCCACTGAGAACTTAGACTAAGTTAACTATCTAAACACTCAGAGAGTCCTTTACCTCACCTGAGCGTAGAGCGAGGGATCAAGAATTATATAAAAAAACAACTAAATGGGTCGCGAAATATACTTGGGCGGCCGTTAATATACCTGGGCGGCCTGTCCAAGTAAAGTCTATGTGTGGGAAACCCTGCTTAGGTAATTGTCTTGTGTTACTTTCATTGTTCTTAAATTGCATGATTCTCATTGAATCACTACGATTTTGCTTCTGTTTTCATTCAGCTTCTCCCAGTTTTACAAAGTGAGTCATTTTCCACAAGCATATGACCTGACGGTACGAGCAGAATACAGATGAGTCAAGAGAAACAGACAGGCTCTACTTGTGTATGCTTCTGTTAGTTGCAAGTGTGCCAAAGTCAAGCTACCGGTTACAAAACCTTCTGCTGCCTCCAGACTTCGATCGTCTTGCTGCCAGCAGTAACAACAGAGTCAGTACACAAGTGCTTTTAAGTCTGGATGGCATAAGGGGCCGTCTGTGTTTGTGTGTGTCCTTCAGCACAGTTCCATGGGAACCAGGGAGATGGTAGCCTGCAACAAGGTCCTGGTCCACACAAAGCAGCACCTTTTCAGGGATGGCTAGGGTCTGCCCGATGACTTACTGCTCAACAACACATCACACTAAGATGTATGTCTTCCCTACACATGAGAACAATTGTTAGGGTTCATGTGTTACACCTTGAACTCTTAGTTGACAGTATATTCTGTTCTTTAAAGTTTATTATAAAAGCCTAGGGAAAAACTTCACGGTCATATATTGTGCTATCAGTTGCAACTTGTGACAATCAGTTGTATGCCTTGTGATGTGCTGTTTTATGGTTACTGTGCTCCTGGTGGCATTGCAGCCACTTGAGCACTGCTTTTTTTATAGGAAAATCAATAGGGTAGTTAAAGTATCTTAAGCTTATAGCAAAGCTGCAGTCAGAATCATGAGGGGACAAAGATGAATAGCTTATTGCTGTTGCAGAGCAGTTGTTTCTGCTCTGAATGTAGCTTTTGCAGCACCTGTCACTGTTTCTTCATTGTGACTCACTGTCCGGTTGACTGACTCTGAACACTGGCCATAATCGACCTGGCAGTGTGTTATTACTATTAGTGTGTAAGAGGAGCTCTCAGATCAATGTTTGCATTTTTATGGGGTACTCAAAAGTCCCATTTCATGTTGTTTTCAGTCAAACGGTGGCTTTGTTGTTCCTGATTGTGTGACTAAAATGTTCAGTTGTGCCAATATTTCTAAGGAAAAGGAGGAAGTGCTCGTCTCATTTGTGCTGCCTGACCAGGAAGCCATTGGCTAATAAAGCATTTTCCCTATGAGCTCAAGTACAGGAAGTGAGGTCGCCCTTTAAGCACATGGATCTGAGACGAGGAGACTTGTTAATTTATGGATTGGTGTGTTTTACTTGTTAATGAACTAATATCCTGTACAGGTTACTGATGCAATTATAACCTAGAAGATCAGGATGCAGGGGAGAAGGAGCTGCCGCTGCGTCTGCTACATCATCCACACTGTCCGAGGAGATGTGACCCCCTTAAATGAGGAGAATCTGCCCTCCTCTCCACGCTACACATGTAACTCAATCAGTTTCAACATGATCCAGTCTGCTTGTGTTACACATGCGGTGTTCCTCATAGCAGAGCCTTTGGAAGTATAGTACGTCCTGAAAGTGGAGGATAGGATGACATGGGAATCTTACTTGACTAGTCATCATTCCATCATTTAGTGCCCTAAATATAGGCTTTTTTTTGTCTTTGAGAACTGGATGAAGAAGAGTAATGAATTGTTAATGTTAAAATCACAATCATGGCTGCTGCGTAAAGGCTAATATTGATGATTTATTATACAAGGATGGCTATAATCATAACTATAGAAAAAAGTATGTTTCTTAAAGCACCACAAGCAAAAGAGAATGCTGCCTGTCTACTTCCATTTAATTTGAGGCAGAATCTCTACAGCCATTGCCTACAACAAACAGCAACTCTCGCCAAAAACTATTGGTAAGTGGCGATATAGGTGGAGGAACATTTGTATTTTTCATTTTGCAGTGAACAGTCTTTACCTTTTCACTTTTGCACAAGCTGTTTCTTCATTTGCATGTTGGTTTTTATGATGTGAAAAGAGCAAGACAGCAGACTGGTACTGAAAGCCAACTCAATTGCAGGTCAGAGTGGACATGACCAGCGAGTTTCCAGAGAGAGAGAGAGACACACTATCTGTCAGAATCACTGATGAGGCCAGTGTGTATGTGGCCAGTATGCAGGGCAGGCTTTTACTGCTGTGCATATCTGGCATGTATGTAACGGCATGCTGGCATTGTATCTGTGCCAAAGGGTGGTTCACAGCTGTCTAGACAAGATATCTATAATAAAGGAATGCCTGGGATTCATAGGTTCAAAGTAGGGATGCACGATATTGGTTTTTTGAAACCGATACCGATAACTTCCTGCTTCTCAAGGCCGATACCGATAATAAAAAAAAAAAATTACGCCACTAATTATTTTTAACGCGATTAACGCATGTGTATTTTTTTACCATGGCCGCCCCGTAGTTTCATAGCGCATCGAGTTTAAAATACCATCTACAAGCTGATGCTGACAGCCCCGCTCCTGCCGCCCGCTTGTGGCAGACCACACTTCCACGCTCACCGGCAGGCACCGACTGGCCATCTGGAGGACCGGGAGGGCGTGTGTATGTGTGGTCCGAGCGAGCGAGAGAGAGGCCTTACGTGCATTGTTGTTGTTAGAATCTGGTGCTAGCTAGCTGCGCTAACGGATATAAGGAGCTGTTTAAATGAAAACAGAGGAGCAACATTTCGCCACAACTGCGCCGAGCACTTGACTTTATGCAGAAAGCCAGACAGTGGGACATTGTACGAAAAGTCAGCACACTCAGCAACATGATTGCAGCGTCCAGGCGGCTCCGGTTCGAGCATATGCCTTGAGTTGCACATAGCTCCAACGCGAGCGTGCAGACACACACACACACACACACACACACACACACACACACACACACACACACACACACACACACACACACACACACACACACACACACACACACACACACACACACTTTGTATTGTATTGTATTATTGTCTTCGTACGCTTTTAACACACCATGGCGATGTATTAGGGAGCACTGGATTTGTGAAGAACTCCCCTCTTCCTAAACCACTAATACCACAGTACTGGCAAAACGGGAGGAGCCGAGTGAAAAACAAGCGCCCCTCATCCCAATCCACCCACACCGCAGTATTTTTTCTTTTTTCTTTACCCAAAAAATATATTGTATATTATCGGGGCTATTAATACTGTTATCGGGTTTATCGGGATGACGTCATAATTCCTAATATCGGACCGATAATTATCGTGCATCCCTAGTTCAAAGTGAATGAATTGAGCTCAGTACAGAGAATTTGATTCTAAAGAAGTCTTACTTTTTGAAAGACACATGGAGGCTAGATTTCCATGTTATTTCCTCCTGTAAATGTTTGTAAAATGGAGAGAATAAGGATTAAAGTGTGGGTTTTCTATATGCAAGTGGGCATGTGTGAATGCATGAGTCTCCCTAGTCATCAGCATGGGGTCTTTGAATGTGTAAATACTGTATTTGAGTAGGTGGAGTTGGAGCAGACCTCAGTTTGCAGCTCAGTGTTTGTGTTAGACACTTGAAACAACAGTCAGAGCGAGGGTAATGGTTAGTTCATGCTGATCTCCCACAGTGCTGTCTGTTTGTTTTTCCCCTCATTTTGGATCTGTGTTACTCATCCTCAAACACCCTTCATGTGCTTCTAGAAACCTGAACTGGCTATTTGTCTTGATCTATTCGACACTGAGGCTTGATGCAGGAGTTACAATATTATTAACTTGGCCAACATCATTGCAGTAGCATGGTTACGCGGGACACGTCTTTCCAACTTTCCATAGCGACCGTTGGTTCTTACTGCTCTCCTGTGCTCCAGCACAGTAGGCCTGTGTCTGACTGGAAGTCTTGAGTTTTCCATTGAGTGATGTCAGCCTGAGTCAGAGCCACACCAAGGATGTGATGGCGTTTCTATTCCTGCAGGATCAGAGTCCTCTGTACACTCATCTCTCTGAGCGATTGTCAGTAACACAGGGTCTCAGCCCCACCCAGACCAGACCGCCACATTCAGACATGGAGACTAAATAACTTTGTGGTGGGGGAAATCTGCCAATAGCACTATTGAAGACTGTTGAGTACCAGAAGGTGCCATGTGATGCCTGGGTGTTTGTACTTATAAGTCTCTGATGGAAATCTGAATTCTGGAAATTACTTTACACTTTATTTTGTCAAGTGATCAATTATTATATTTGAGAAGTTTGGCTTTTATAAAATAAGACGGATTTTGTTGAAAAACATGGTTGTATTCCTCAAAGTAAGATTTTACCTGAAAAAACAAATGCATCGGACACTTAGGGTACTTTGTGAAGTGTTATGTGTTTTGAACATAGCGCCAACATATTTTAAGCATGTTGTAACCACAAACCTTATTTAGGATTCTAACTAAAAACCCATTAAGAAAAACTTTGTTATTTTTAAACGAGCTATCGGAAGTCCCAAAATGCTGAATCATATACGACTCATTCCTGCACCACTGTACCAGAATAGTTAGAATTATTTTGTTTTTGATTGATTAATATTTGTCTCAGCCCTATTCTAAATGCTGAACAAAAATTAGAAGTTTTAATCTAAAAAAATCTAGCGTCATCCTAGTATTATACTTGTCCAGCAAACGGGGAGAGGCGTTGCCATGACGTTTCCATGGCTGCCCACTCTCAAACGGACATTCCTGCTGTGTGTCAGAGCAGGAGACGGAGAGCTGAGCCCTTGTTACATCGTCAGTTCCTTATTCGGTCAAAGTGTGGCTTGAACTTGCTGAGCAGCCCACCCAATTTAGAACATGAAGTGTGTTGGGGAGGGGAAGGCACATCAGACATGTTACTAAATTTAGGCTGTGAGCAGAGACTGGGAGGACTGTGCCCGGCCTGAACAGGACCCATTGTCCCTGAATGCTGGCGACTGTAACTGTGGTCTCACATCATCAGACCAGTCTTAGAAGTCATGTATGTAACACTGGAGAAAATGGGAAAATGAAAGCGGTGATGTTGGATTTTCTGTGCCTGCTTGAAAAGTCTTATGGACTTGTGAAGAGGATCCCGTTTGTCCCTGTTGAAGGTGCACACACCTTCAAGGACATACACATGGCTCAACAATAAGAATTGCCCTAGGCAGTGAAATGCCACGTCAGGCCAGTAAATCCACATGGCCAATCACAAGTGGTTAAAAATGATTGCACATCTGCTATGGCCTGTACTTTAACTCACTCACTCAGGCTGCGGCCACACGAGGACGAAAACGGTCGTTTGCGTTACTGTTTAGTGTCATATAGACCGTTCGGCCACACGAGGACGACCGAATACGGCACTAAACGACTGAGGAAACGATAACGGGTCCCAAGGTGGATAGAACGGCATACGCAACGCTCTGGGGGGTCCAACGGCTCCGTGTGTACGCCCTATACGATCATTTTCTGATAATGAGGCAATAGCCCCGCCTCTCCCCACCTCTGCTGCTCACCCCCGCGTCAAAGTAAACTGCACACTGAATTCAGATCATTTATCTTTCTCTCAATATAGACATAAACGCGAGTGAAGTCTAATCTGACAGGACGGAGACACCTCTCAAACTACCTAAACTAGTTATAAATATGTTTATTTTTACTGTCGGCCGGGTCACTCATTACTGGATCAGCTGTTGCATGAGACAGACACTGGCGCTGTCCGAAGAGAGGGAGGAAAAAGAGAGGCTCCGTGTATTTTATTATTATATTATATAGAGTCGTTATTCATTTGTTTTAAAGCTCAATAAATAACAAAGAAGACCTTTGACTGGCACTTTTCTAATTTTGTCGGAAGATTTAAACTTTAATACACGTTGACTGGCGAAAAACTCTGCCCGGTTCCCTCGGCCCCCACCGCGGAGAATAAAAAGAAGGGCAACCATGACAACCATGCTTCTTCGCTGCTTTTGTGGAGGAAGTTACAGCGCCACGTACAGGCTCCTGCATATGTACTGCAGCTTCTCCAGCGGTTGGAGCTAAACGGAGCGGTCTCGTGTGGACAGACACTATCCGGATGACTATTGCGTGTGGACGGAAGGTTTTTTGCGTTTGCGTTAATCCTATGCGTTTAGCCGTTTTCGTCCTCGTGTGGCCGGAGCATCAGTTAACTAGTCCATGATTAGTGAGAAGGAGAGGTGATTGTCATACCATTTCTGTGACGCAACAATGTTTGTTACTTGACATCAGTGACACGTCGCCGTTGGTCCGATATATTTTACTGTATGAGATAAAACATGACAATCAACCCCAATCTTTGTTTTAATTTTCTCCAAAAAACTATTTGTATAAGACAGGGCAAGGAAACATAGCCTAGCAAGTACATGTGTTATGTATTGAGAATCTCTTTTAATCTACGAATAATATTTGAGCTTATTTGTTGAAGAGGACCTATCATGCAAAATGTACTTTATGTCTTTTATACATAAATATTAGGGGTGTTGAAAATAATCGTTTCTACGATTGCACTGTAACTTTTATCCATGTATTTTTCCTTAATGTTTTATTAGCTTTTTTTTTTTAATGCTTAATGTCTTTTTAATTTTTTTTTTGTAAAGCACTTTGAATTGCCTTGCGTTGAAAAGTGCTATATAAATAAACTTGCCTTGCCTTACGATGCATTGCGATGCGGACGTGGACGATTCGGTCTCGATGCAGTGACGGAAGATAATCGGTTATAGCTTAGTAACGTTGCTTCCTGATTTTCCGGCCGCGGCTTTACTATAACGTTTTTTCTGTCACTTTAATATCAAATCGGTCGGTGACGCAGAGATCAGGGAACAGACGTGACAGCGGCACAGCAACACGGAGCAGTCTGCTTTATCCACCAACACAAGAACACCAGTCCAGAACCAACAGCAGAAGGACCCGTCGCTGCGGCTCAGAGACACAGGGTCCCTGTGTCTCTGAGCCGCAGCGACATGGAGTGTGACAGGGATTTATGTTTTTCAAAAATAATCGCGTTACAATCATGTCAGGTTTTTGGTGGATTTAATTAAGTCTTGGATTGCAAAGTATGAAAGTCCTCTAGCAATTTTCAGACGATATATACGTGTGTAAAGTTTGTGAAGGCAGGAGGAAAAAAGCTTCCGCGATCACCGTCTCCTCTCTGTTCCTCCAAACCCCGCCCCCTCCCTGAAAATAATGAGTGACATGCTGATAGTGACCCGATAGAAACTTTATTATTCACTTAATCACTGAGATATAATGAAGCTAATTTAATCTCATACATTCATGGGATTTATGTAACAGTAAAACAGAGAACGTCAGTGTACACCCACATGCAGTATTTTTGTTTGTATATGCTGTTGTGAATACTCCTGTTGTCTGCTGTGTTCAGACTCAGGTCCTGTGTGTGAGGCCACATTCAGGACATTCAGTATCCTTTCTTTAACAGAAGGCCGTGGCTAGAAGCTGCAGCTAGACTGCAGAAGCATTAGCTTTTTGTTTTTGAGGATGGAACAACTTCACACACGGAGGCTAGACCTATACAATTCATTTATTTTGGTTTATAAATTAATGTCAAGACATTTATGTTATTGATTTCTGAAGCACTTTCTAAATAATAAAAAGAGAGTTCATATGTATTTACTGCATGTATGCATTGATGAAAAATAAGCCATGTGCAGTAATATAGAAAATTGAGGATGCAACGCATTGGTATGAATCGTGATGCACCATGATGCACCGGGATATCGAACCGAATCGAATCGTTGACAGGATAATCGTAATCGAATTGAATCGTGAGACCAGTGAAGATGCACAGCCCTAATAAATATGTGTCCCCGGTGCGTCGGGGAACTCAAGCAGCGTCAGAAAATAAAACCCTTTCTCTTTTCCTCCGTACCCACATCTTTTAAAACGGGGGTACAACGAGCGGATACAGATTTGCTGCCGATATTACGTAATTTCAGATGGTGGACCCACAGAGAGTTGCTATCAGAAACAATGCCTGACGTGTTTTGGACGTAATATGGTATTTCTTTACATTAGCAAGCCTCGCTAACACTCGCTAAGCACATGTGTTTTTAAAAAGCAGGAATTAAAAAAAGGAACTCGCCTTGTGATAAACCTGCAAGAGAAAAAGCATTTGAGCTCCATACTGTTTCAGAAATAATCCTTGATGTGGTTTGGAACAGGATGGCGTTTTATCACAGCAGAATTTAACTTTATCTCCGGTAGAATTCTGATCAGGCATTAGCTCCGCCTCCTCTTTTTTTTTTTTTTTTTAAGCTAAGGACCCAAAATCCGCGTTTCTCTAACAGGGCTGCAAAAGAAGGGTATGCGGGTTGGCTAAAATGCATGATCTGTTTGTATTTTGAGAAAAATACATCAAAGACGGACATTTTATATATTTGTATATATCTGAGACCCATAATATATGCCTAAAAGTAGCATGATAGGTGCACTTTAAAGCCTCATCTTCATTACTCCCGAGAAGTGTTAAGTGGGTCATAACATCAGCATGAGCACAGTCATAAGGGAAGTGATAAAGAGGTATGACCACACTGTGAAAAAGGGCTTTAAAGACACAACGGGCCCCTTGCTGACTGAGCTGAGGCCTCATTGTTCTGCTGTGGGGCCACGCTGTCCTGGACACAGACTCCTAGATAACATCCGACTTGAGCATGACTCACACCCAACATCAGCAGCTGTGTGTGTTCGGCATTAAATAAACAAGCATCTGTTGACTCGCAGTCCATCCATGGAGCCTAAATAAAGCTTGAGAGTCTGTTAGCAAGAAGTCAGCTGCTTCTGCACACCAGCCGTTATTTTAGCCGTTTCTCATTAGAGGAAATCTATGTGCAAGATGGTGTAACCGTCTGCAAGATGTGAGTCATTTTTGACACAGGAGGCAAAATAACAGGCGCTGAATGCTGCTTGTATTTGGAAAAAAGGGTATATTGTAAACTGACGTTCCTAGCCTTAAAAGGGCCCACTCAAGGTACTTTCTTGCCTTGTATGTGTGTTTTTATGAGGGTGATTCCCCCCCCGGCTACCTAGTGACGTGCCTAAAACTCCATAAACAAAAAGCGCTTTGTGATGCTGCTGTATGGAAGGTTCTCCAGAAGTCATTTTTTCTGAATGTCCCACTATAATACTGGCACTCTGGAAAGTGTTGGTACGGTGGAGCATGGACAAGGTTATGAGGCGTGTCCTAAACCAGTGAGTAGCCGTTCTATCAGCCCCCGGACCAATTTCTAATAAATGAATGAGAATTGAAAATAATTTTAACGGAGCAGTTTTTTTTCAATATATCAATTTTTGTTTCTCAACGATCCCCTGAGGTTGTCCTCTAAGGTGCAATGTTACAATTTCATTTTTTACAATTATTATTTATCATATAAAACTACCTCACTTGAATCTATACTTAAATGTAGAGCAGACCTTATTTTATTGTAGAGCTGTACACTTCATCAAGACTGTGGCGATACAATCAATATCATCATACAGGGGCTACAATTCAGTATGGCGATGCATTGCAATATTGTATGCTAGGCAGTGTTTTGCGATTTACTTTTTTTTGGAAATGTGTCTGTTTTAAGAGCACACCAAATTTGCATATAATCTTAGTAAAAATAAGTTAACTTTTTCATGCTATCAGAACTGGTAACTACATCTAGTCTATACAATATATGCAGAACTTTTTATTGTGATATAAAAATGTATCAATATTTTCCTACACACTTACACATCAGAGCAGCAGTTTATATGTCACAGGCAGCGGAAATGCTGCCCCAACAGCATCATTACTTCAACTAAACAAAGCCCCCTCTTCGGCGGGAGTAACAGGACATTTCTGGAATAGTTTCTGCCTCCTCCTAAAATGCCCAACCCCCCTCTGACTCGACAGAGGGGCCCAGGATAAGGGGAGACGGATAAAGGGGGAAGGAAGAAGAAAGAAGAAGCAGCGTGCCAAACAGCACACAGCCTCTGAAGCCTGCCGTCTTCTCCTCCCACTAAGAGCATTGATTACCGCTTGTTCCCCATGTCTCTGACACCTCGTTCTCGCCCTATTTATTATGATATCTCTCTCTCGCTGTTCATCCCTCTCTTTGCAGTGTCTTTCACAGAGAGCTGCAGTCCTCTCTGCTGCAGAGGGCAGGAGCATTGCCATGACTGCGAGTACAGACTGAAAGAGAAAGAAAAGTGTCTTTCTCAGCTGCTGGGGCCATCTTCTTGACAACTCGAGAGGCAGAACTGGAGCTTAAAAGCATCTCATTGTGTTGAAGAGCAGCAAACATCTTTTTAATTAAAAAGGACATTGCGTTATGTGATTTGAATTCTCAACCCCTACAGAAAATGAGCTCTCCTGTGATTTTGTGATCCCTTCTACGCTGTGTGCATGTCATAATGTCCCTGGCCATTGTCATGGGAACGGTTGCTGTGCTCCCATGATCCAGAACTGAATGATGCGCTGTAGGTGTAAGCGCTGTGGGGAACATTTAGTTATCATCCCATTTGATGTGTTTCTGATCCGCTAAAGATCAGCTAATGCTAGTTTAATGTATGAAAGGCAAAGAACCGGGATACACTTCATGGCCGATGCTTTATATCAGAATTGAACCATGTAAGGTGAAAAGGGGAATTTAATTTGCTGGACAAAGGCAAAGATCTAATCCAAGCTTTGCAGATATTGAATTCAGAGTGGGGGGGGGGCATCCGCAGTACAATAGGAGCCAGCAGGCAGATCAAACGGAGCCATCCCACTGGGCGTCACACAGAGGACAACAGCAGCAGCAGCAAGGAGCTGCAGGACTCACTGAACACTATTAAAGACGCTGCAGAACATGCACATCTGATGTTAAACAGTACTCTGTTAAGCTAGTGGTTTACATTTGAATCTTGTTTTTATTCGGCGCTCTTTTTCCGGTCTATGTCATTTGAGTAGGGCTTTTGCATCACTCGTACAGACACACTTTGCATATTACCTTGGCAGGAGTGCATGCAGAATGAGGAGTGAGTGACGCCACAAGAGGCAGACAAAGCCAAACGATATTCAGCCGCTTTGGCTAAGGCTCTGCTACAATAATACACTGAACGAAGAGGGTCATTCCAGAGCGGCGGTACCTGAATGACCTCCATGCTTGTCCTTGTGAATGGATGAATAAGGTGCATTCTCTTTTGGCCTGCCTTCTCTGGATAACGGCATACCTCAAGAGGCTTGGTATTCATAGAGTCACAATGCTCTGAGTCTATGGAAACGGTTGTTAAATATATGTCTGGTGATGTGGAAACAAGGTAGAATGAAGATTTTTTTTTTTAGGGAAAATCTATTTCTTGGATCAGGCATTACTCTATCAGCATTGCAGATTTGATTAGGATACTTCACAAAGCTCAGTTAATCAAATTAATCTCTTATTCTGCCTTCTGATGTAGAATCCAAACTATATTTGTCCTGCGCTACAGCCGACTCACTCCATACATGGCTGTGAGTCTCTAACCAGTTAGAGTGGGAGACAAAGAGAGGGATGGTTGTTAGGAAGAGCGGAGATATCTCTGACAGCTTGCAGCATCCTCCCGTCGCCTTTCTCTATACTGCTGTGTGTGTGTGATAGTGAGACAGAAATCACTGCAATGTGTCCCTGTCCTCCATGAAGCACTCAGACTATTCTATCAGTTCTTTAGCTTAAAAAAAAGCGAGCAGGTTGTGTTTGTAGTGTTCGAAACGCACTCTTGTTTTTGTCTGGTGCTAACCGATGAGATATGGTCATTAATTTTAAAGACATGTGCCGTATCCATTGATACACTTCCCTGAGCAACTTCTTAGTCTTGTGTTTGTGCAGTCTAGCAAAAGAGGAAACAAGAGGCGGACCACGGTCTTAATCACTCCAGAAGTTTCCTCTTACTCTTGGATAGTTGTTGTGCACTTTAATGGAGGGGAAGTGTGCTGAAGTATTTAAGACAAGGGGGGGTCGACTCTCTCCACTCTTTCCCTCCTACTTAAATCTTTTCGAGGGCAGCCTGTAATGTGTATGAAAGAGTCATTGTCTGCGATGGGCCCTCTCTGGGTGAGTGCAGTAAAACGCCCGGGGCCATAAAGGTTGAGCAACAGAGATGCGATCTCCATCAAGATTGTTCGGTGTGTTTCGGCCTCAGCATTAACCCTAGGTGTTATCAGGGCCTGAAACCTGTTACAGATGTTTTTAAGATCTGCTATCTTGATATTTATTTTATGCTTGCAATAATTACAATCTGGGATGTATCCTTAAAGGGATAGTTTGTACTGTTTGAAGTGGGGTTGAATGAGGTACTTATCCATAGTTGCTGAATAACAGTAGAGGACGGTCTGCACACCGCCAATTTGAAGAGGTAGGTAGGAGTACTGGCACAGAAGCAATGTACTGATGTGGATGGGGCCAGTAACAACACTTTTTCGCTACCTTAAAGAAAGGCCCTCCTAATTAATCATTTTTCACCAAATTGACATTGACAGTAACTTGCAGAATTCTATCCTATAGACATCGGTTAGTTGGTTTGTTTTGTGTGACTTTGGTTAATCGGAGATACCCATTTAAAGCACCAAAGTTGCATCATCACACAAACAAACCGATCAACGCAGCCATAGACTACAAACTCTCATGTTCAGCAGATAAAATGGCTGTTTTTGCCAAAAGAGTACGCTGGCTTTCAAGTGAGTATAGACAACAATAGGGTGGTCCTTAGTGCCATGTACATTTTCAAATTCATTTATTTTAAGCTCCAACCACCGGAATTCATTATGATAGTCAAGAAAACTCTCCTTCTATTCAAATTCCAACAACATTTACCCCCCCCCTCATCGACCTTGGCTGCCCTACCAGCAGCCACGGTGCTGCAACTGAGGCTAAACTTCAAGGTCGATGGGGGAGGGGTAAATGTTGTCAGATTGAGGAAAATAATTCATCAGGAGAGTTTTCTTGACTAATAGAATGAAGTCTGGGGGTTGGAGCTTAGACTTTCCGACTTTCAATATTAAGGACCACCCTAATAGACAAGACTCAGTTCCCTGTCCAAAGGGCTGCCTGATTGCAAGGAAAAAATTATGAAATATACAGAATAAAGTGTACTCAATATGCCGGTATTGATCATTTTAGGAGAGTCTTTTTTTTTAGGTAGTTTAAATGTTTCTGCCACCAACATCCATAGTTGCACATTGCTTGGCAGTACAATCCATACTTTCTCTTTCAATGTTCTCAATACGATAGAATCCTGTGCCACCATTTGTGTGCTCAGTCTTCAGGAACAATATCTGCAACATATCGCTGATAATCTACTCTTCTAACTCACCTAAATCTGTGTGTCTATTTCAGGCAGGAAGTGATGGCGAGAGCATCGGAAACTGCCCCTTCTCCCAGAGGCTCTTCATGATCCTGTGGCTTAAAGGAGTCGTCTTCAACGTCACCACAGTGGACCTCAAGAGGTGAGTCTGGCTCTCTGTCTCCATCCTTCTTTCTTTTTCTCTTCTGCAGGTTTCCACAAAGGCCTTGGCAGCTCTGTAGCGCTTTGATACAGCCCCACCCCGACACGCTCGCTGCTTATTTGGTTTTCCCATGACCCTTTCTCAGGCCGGAGGAATATAAACACACAGACTCTGGAGAGGCTATTTAAGGTTCTTAAGGTTCCACCCACTTCCGTTCTAGATTTTGGTGGGGAACAAGTTATTTTTCACCACAGGAATCAGAAAACGTTGATCCTCTGCAATTCTGACTTCAAAGTAACGTATGGACTCCTGTAGCAGAACTTCTACCAAACCCATCAGTTTCTCTTCGGTGATTCATCACCCTACATTTTGTTCCACTTCCTAAGGCGGGACGGGCAATTGCCGGACTATTATCCGACATCAGATCAACGTGTGGTTTATAAGGTCTTTCTGCGTCATGTGTCTATTGACTCAGAGATTCGAGACTTCTGCAGTAATGTTCCAAAACTCATTTCATCCGGTCTTTCAACACCGGGCGTCTCGCAACAACACAAATCAACAGAAATATAATGATAGACATTGGGTCTTTTTGACTAGTCAACTGGGTTTCTTCACACATGCATGCACGATCTAGATGACTGCTCAGATTAATTTCCATAGATTTTCCCTAGCGGAGGGCAAGTAGCAAAGTACAGAGCTGGATGATCTCCTGTAAAAAGCAATGTAGGATGTCCGCCTACTTAGCAGTGTCTGTTTATCCTTCACTCGTCAGGAGTTGTGTGTTGTGTTTATGGCTGTTTTTATTGTAGTATTTAAATGGGAGAATAGTGTTACACCTGTAGAAGGTATGTCACATGTTAAGGTCTTCTCTTGGGTCAAGGATATCATGTTCATATTTGTTTCTATGATAAACGCATGCGAGTCATAAGGCAGTTTTTACCAGCTCATCTTGGATATAAATCGGTAAAGGTGCCACTTCCCCTTTGCATTCCTAAGAGTTGAAGTCATTTCCTGTTCCTCTGTGCCCTCAGATGGCTTGTCCCAAAGCACAGCCACCGCTGGAGCGTATTAGATTCTCTATGGATACATGTTGTTGCTAGTAACATAACATCAAAGAGGATTCACACTGTCTGCTGGCTAACACCAATCTGTTAGGTTCAAAAAGACACCGCTGTTTGTTTGGCTGCCTTTAAGCTGAAGGGATTTAAGCATCTGGGCTCTGTGGATTTCCCAAGTGAGTTGTGTTCACACTCCTCATTCAACACATGCTCATTTTTATTTGTGTGCGTCAGTGTCATCTGCCTGCCAAAGACATCTGGTACAAAATGTGCTGGTTTGAAGGCTGCAGAGAGAAAAGGAGACACAAACACACTCATGGGGACAGAGGAAAACACACATATCACTCTCAATGTTTGAATTAGCGTGAAATATATACAGTGAATATATTTACACGTATTCAAACAGACCAGAACTACTTTTATACAGATTTTATTGGTTGCATGGTTACTTTTGTTCCCTTTTCTTAAATCCACTGACATTCGCTTCATTTCTCTTCCAGGAAGCCAGCCGACCTCCAGAACCTGGCCCCGGGCACACACCCCCCCTTCATCACCTTCAACGGCGAGGTCAAAACTGACGTCAACAAAATCGAGGAGTTCCTTGAGGATGTCCTCTCCCCACCCAAGTGAGTGCCGTCTCAACCCTCCAGCCACGCTCTGACACACCTAATCTCTGTACACACTGCACACTGTCACGAGGACACGATACGCTTTTAATTGCTCTGTTCGCAAGTATTTAAAGCTAAAGGCCATATAGATCTAGGTTGTACGAGGTTTTACCGATAAAAAAAGGTGTATTTATATGCACCATATACAACAAAACAAATTCCTCGTATGTGTAAACCCATTTGGTAATAAAACTGATTGTGATAGTGTCCAAAGAATATATTGGGTATGATAAGGAAAACATGTCAAAACCCCACAAATATGACTATATTATAGAGCTTTTTGTTGATGTCATTTTTAGACAATTAATGCAGGCAGTCCAGAGAAATATGCTGTGTCAGTGTTTGTCTTTACAAACAACAATAGTTAATAGGATACATTTATTTTCATTAATATAAATGTTATCAAAACTGCACTTTAACCTCCTCATATGTACATACAGATGTGTATTTACCTGATTGTGTGTTCTTGGGTGCAGGTACATCAAGCTTGGTGCCAGACACCCAGAGTCAAACACAGCTGGGATGGACATCTTCGCCAAGTTCTCAGCATTCATTAAGAACTCCAAACCAGATGCAAATGAGGGTGAGTTATCTGTATTTGACACAAACACACACACACGAACAGACACACGCATGAGATCAGAGATCATAAACCATCCAATTGTGTTTGGAGAGCTCTCTGGTTGCCAGGCGACATTGGTAGCCCTGCCCTGATTGGTGGTTAACAGCCTCACTCCGGAACACAGAGCTTTTGTTCCTCTTGTCCTCACCCTCCCTGTCTCACCTGCTGGAGCTCTCTGGAAAACCACACTGCAGCTATCCTGAGAATGAACTGGAGCGCACTATCTCCTCCCTCCACCTACACACTTCCCTGATAAGATAATTAGATTTGTTGTAGTATGTATATAGTCTCCATAGATTCTGGTTCATCCTGGGTGAAACAATTTGTGGACTTGTTTCCCTTGAATGATTTTTATGATCTGCACAAAATACCAAGACGTTGTATCATGTTTTAGTTGACCGCTCTCTCCACCCTGGGAAAAATATTGAGCCATGGTGAGCTGTAGGTGAAATCCCAGGCTGTGTCAACAGAGTTGTGGGCTGAATCTCATGGTTCAATGATAAGTGCTCTCCAAAGTTACAGTTCACAAGTACTGTTGAACTACTGGATTGAACATTCATGTCACAATTTCCAACAATAGAATGAATTGTTAATGATTGATCAATAGACAGATGGATACAGGGCAAGGTCAAATCATATGTGCGATTAATTCAAATGTGTGGTGGGTAGTTAACTTATAATAAAATATTTGTTACAGCAGTGGTTCACAATGCTAGTGTTGCTAGGATTGTACTGGTGTTCATGATGTGTCTGTTTCCTGCATTAGTAGTGTTCATGCCCACTCTCCTGATGAAATGCTGCCCCCATGTGGTGGACCACTGGGAGTAGCACTGTTGAGCCCAGTTTAACATTGTTAAATATTATTTACTGAAATTAGAATTTAACTTAAAACTATCTTTCATAGGTCTGGAGCGCGGCCTCATGAAGACGCTGCAGAAGCTGGACGAGTATCTTCGCTCACCGCTGCCCGACGAGATCGACCACAACAGCATCGAGGACGTCAAGGTCTCCAGCCGCAAGTTCCTGGACGGGGATGAGATGACCCTGGCCGACTGTAACCTGCTGCCAAAGCTGCACATAGTCAAGGTGAGCAGGGGGGACTTTTAAACGTCACCCAATCATTGTAGTTGTGGTAGAACAAATTTAAATGATTGCTACATTTAGATTGGTGACCTTATGTAATATGCAGCAGAGCTCCACCCTGCTTAAACCTCAGCAGTGGTCAGCCAGAGCAATTTGTTGAAATTGCATACTAACCTTCTGTTTAATACATAGTCAACCATAATGTACTGCCTATTCAATTCATGATGGTACTAGTAAGCTCACATCGCATACTCAGACATTCTTGCTAATCTAGTATACATCCACGCCTTTCTCATATACTCAAAATTAACATACAATGCAGTACGAAGTGTGTGTGTGTTCAACAACGGTTTACCTTTCGGACGAATCTCTGAACACATTGGTTCCTACTCATAGCAGGAGCTTTAGGCCCCAGCCACACGAGGACGATAACGCAAACGGACCGCAATCGTTATCAAAAAAGTCTTCCGTCCACACCACACGCAACAGGCACCAGAAACGTGTCCGTTCACACGAGACCGCTCGAAAGCGCTGGAGACGCTGTAGTACATATGCCAGGCCTGTAAGTGGCGCTGTAGTCCTGCCACAAAAGCAGCGAAGAAGACTTTCCCCCATGGTTGCCATGGTTGCCTTTCATTTTATTCTCCGCTGTGGACGCTCTGGCTCTTTTTCTCACTCCCCAAAGGCAAGCGTTTGCTCCTGCTGCTGTAATTCTCTCTGGTAGTCCACCAGCAGATGAAAAACACCCACCTCTCCGCCTTTTCCAAGGGACGAGGGGACCGTGCGGCAGAGTTTCAGTTAGATTTTTATTCGCCGGTCAACATGTCCGTTAAAGTTTAAATCTTCCGGACGAAATTAGAAAAGTGTCGGTCAAAGGTCTTCTTTGTTATTTATTGAGCTTTAAAACAAATGAATAAAGACTCTATATAATCATATAAGAATAAAGAACGGAGCCTCTCTTTTCCTCCCCCTCGTCTGATAGCCCAGCAGCTGTTCTATGAGCAGGAGAGGCGGGGCTATTGCTTCAACGTTATCAGGAAATGATCGTATGGGCGTAAACACAGAGCCGTTTGGCCCCCCAGAGCGTTTTGTTTGCAGATCTACCCACTTTGGGACCTGTTATCGTTTTCTGCGTTTCCATGTCGGCCTCGTGTGGCTGAACCGTCTATCTGATAGTGAACTGTAGCAGATACGACCGTTATCGTCCTTGTGTGGCCGGGGCTTTAATTGGCTGCTGCTAGTATGTTAGCATGACATTTTTAAACAGTCCCCTGATGAAGACAGCAGATGGATACACATGGTCTTTAAAGGCATAAGGTCACCAAACTCCATGAACCTAAAACTGTTGGTGTGAAACTTTAATGATCTGGAGAGCATCCAAAAACACTACACCCCCACACCTTTTTTTGTTTTCAGTCTATTGCTATCTATCTAAATGTCCAACAACACTAATGGGAGGGTCAGATATATATCAGATATATCAGTTGAGATAACATGCTCCCAACAAGCAGTTTATTTAGGCAGAGTAAGTGAGTGAGTGAACAATGAGTACGTGGGACCTTTTTTTTGTTAAAACACACGACCCAATATCACTGAAATTCAAATGTCACCATTTTTGGGCGACATTTGAATTTCAGTGATATTGGGTCGTGTGTTTTATATTTTTTCCAAACAATATCCTTGAACGACTTGCCACATGTTCTGTTGTTGCAAGGATGTTGAGACAACTCTATAGGGTTTCAACTATCGTACAATTCGGACTATACGCCGCGACTTTTTCCCCCATTTTTTTTGTACAGCTAACGGCCACTAGGGAACCTCCTAAATCTATGGATTTTACAGGTAAAATTAACCACCTTTAACATTATGGGCTCTATGACCGGTCCGCGCCCGCCACCTTTAAGCGGCGGGCTCCAGCAGGAAAAGCTGGAGGCCGGAAAAGAGTGAGACAGGTAGCGCGCCAAAGTAAAAGTGGAACCGAGAGACAGAACGAGAGCAAGACAGAGGACAATTTAGCTGCTGCGGCTTATATGCAGGTGCGCTTTATAGTCTGAAAAGTACGGTACTGATGAATTTCATCAAAAAAACAAGTATTATATCAACTAATTAATTAAATAATTATTGAGGAATTTTCTGTTGATCGATTTGTTGAGTGACTAGTAGTTTCAGCTTTACAAATGTGACACTTTGTGTGCAGCATGGAGCAATTTAAAGGTGGGGTAGGTACGTTTGAGAAACCGGCTCGAAATACACTTTTTGTTATATTCCATGGAATGCTCTTAACATCCCGATGGCAATGAATATCTGAAGTGCTTTGACAAAAAATCCATTAAAAAATGTCATCTGTGGAAGCCGTAATACTGTAAAAAGCACGACCAATCATTTTAGCCGGCCCGGCTAAAAGAACTGGATGGCCTACCTGCCTGTCAGCCTTCCATCTGTGCACAAACTTATCTCGTGCCCTCATTGGTCATGTGCGCGTCCGTGTGTGTTGGAGGAGGGGCTCTGTAAGGAAGTGGCAGATTTTTTCCGGCTGTGTATTTTCAAATTCTAGCGCACTCGAGCTGGTTTCTTCAAAATTACCTACCCCACCTTTAATGAAGAATTACTCACCAATAACTGCTCCACTATTGGTATATGGGGCCACATTTATTTAATTTATCCAAATATAATAAAAAAGTGTTATTTCTTGACTATTGATCTTTGCATAGTTTTGCTGATTCTTTGAGTTTATGAAGAGTATGTCGCCCGGTGGATTGTGTTTAGATTTCTAACTTCCGATATCTTCCTCTAAGGTGGTGGCCAATAAGTACAGAGGCTTTGAAATCCCCAAAGAGATGAGCTCCATCTGGAAGTACCTGAACATCGCCTACACGCGCGAAGAGTTCACCAACACCTGCCCCAGCGACAAAGAGATCGAGATCGCCTACGGAGACGTAGCCAAGAGGCTGGTCAAATAAGCTCCCGTGTCCGTCCATCCCTCCACCCCTAACCCCCCCCCCCCCCCCCCTCTCTCTCTCACACGCCTCCACCTCCATCCCGGGACTGATGTGCTCATTCACGAGAAAGAAATAACTTTGGACTTCTTTTCCTTCTCTCATCTAAAGTGAAGCCCAATGCATGAACCGTTCTCAATCCCTTTCTTTTTTCTTTCTCCGAAGACCTACTTTTTTTGTTGATTCAGCAAAAGTCCACGGTTGTTCCGTCCTGAATTTACTTTTGTTTTTCATAGGCCGATGAATGTTGCCACGTGAGAAGCAGCCAGACATGTGTATCAGCGCTTATCAACATATAATTGACCTTCGAGATTACCTTCCCTCTGGAGCAGGGGGAAGGTCACAAGCTGTTGTTAATTTCCTGTTGTCTGTTTAATATTGAAATGGCTCTTTCTAGGATTGCTTTAGGATGAACACTGAGAAGCAGTTTTTCCCGGTCTTTTGGCTTACTAAGAGGCATTGTAAACAGTGTTGAAGCTTCAGTGTTTTTTTTCTACGCTCAAGTATTTGACAAGTAGAAGCAAATCCAAACCAGAGTGGCTGGCATATCAAGTGAGAGATGCTTTATTTTAATGTTGAGTGACTTTAAATAAATCAAAGATAATTGTAACTGCAGGTAAAGCTACCTGGTATCCATGCTCTGATTTCCTCATTGCCTCAAATTGGCAAAAGTCTTGTAGCTCAGCTCTGGAGAATTGGAGGGAATCTCCTGTACGTGCTGCAGGAATCGGGATAAATCTAACCTGAGGTGAAGAAATAATCAACCCCATGTAGCTTACAGATATCTAAGGTGTAGATGTCCAGACATAGCAAAGCTCTTTGACTCGTCTTCTCTTGTGAAGCATGAAGGAAAGTCGTGCTGACTGTAGCCGTAGTTTGGATTACACATGGAGGAGCAAAAAGGGCACATTATACTGGTCTCACTGTGGATGAAATGACTCCGGCTATGTAAAAAAAGATCCACACACTCTGTTTCCTTCTCCATAGCATACAGAATGAAGGACACTAATGTGCAGTCAGTAAAAGGCGGCACAAAACATATTTATGTCAAAAGAGGAGAGTAGCAATGAAACGAATACCTGTCTCTTCAGTATGTAGATCTCTGTGGTAGTGAATGTATGTGATGATACAGTAGCTCCAAAAGTGCTTTAATGCGGATTAAGCAAAAACATGTTTTGTTTTCTCTCATTTGCCATGTTTTTTCAGACATTTTGTTATTAAACAAATTTGATTACAAAAAAAAGGAATTCGCTCAGAATTCAATGCGTACATTTTATACATTTCATCTGAATTTTGAGGGGAACAAGCTCATTTCTTGCTTGCTTGGAATTGAATTCAAACCATCTCCTCTTGCCTTACCTCTCTGCAGAGACCATTTCTTTACAACATGATGTTGTACAAAGAAAATATACAAGCTATGTCATGGATTTTTATTTTTATTAACAATATTGACTTAATTTAAATAAACTTCTTGGCACTCTGACATTGTTTTTGTAACTGTAAGTGTTTTGACTGTCATTAAGCCTTACTTCTATTTACTACTTCCATGTTCATATCCTATACCACTTTATTTATTCCTTTCTTACTGGTAGCCACCATGTCCATGAATTTGCTCTTTAATTTTGATTTATCCAAAATGAAACCTTTTTAAAATCATCAAGTTCCACAATAATGCACACAAATTGAGAGATCCATGAACGGTGAACCAGCCACTTCTACCAGCCTGGTAAAGTTACTTATTTTTCTTGTCAATGTAGTCTGGTGGCTTTTGAAGATAGCATAGATAAGGAATTCAGTCTCCTGTTTTCTAAATGTAGCATAAACTTCAACTGATATTGGTTTAAATTGGGACTTTTTGTGTGGCTAAAGTACATTTTGCAGCTCTCCCATCCACAGCAGTGAATTTCCTCTATTCATTTAATTTCAAACCTTTATTTATACAGATAAATCCCATTGAGATCATTGATCTGTTTTTCAAGGGAGACCTGCTCAAGTAGTTCCACATGAAACATAAAAACATAAACAGAACAACAAAAGGACATCATACCTAGCAAGAACTCCAGTCTGTTTCTGCATATCGGAGCTATCAAGCAACCATCACTAGAAAGCATCAAAACTATCCCTTTATATTAGAATAGTGAAAACACAACATCAAAGATGCTGATCTCGCAAATGTACCAGAAGACAAATAAGCAACATAGTCATTTGAGGAAGACCATGAGAGTAATTTGGACATTGAGTTAAGAGGTATTTGTCTAAATTAATCAGTTTCATAGGCTCTCTTTATAGGACTGACATTGATGCCACATTCAATTGATCTGCACCCTGAAACTGGAGCAGCTAAATGATGATAAACCAGAATTCATAACTTTAATCATGTCCTAGAAAACAAAAACAATTGCAGCTCTGTTCCAGCTTTCTGCAAGAATCAGCGTAATGTTGTAATTTTTCTCTCTGGAGTGACATAAACATTCATGAATGATGTACTACTTTAATGTCACTATGAATACCAGTTACATTGTATCAAACCATGTTCCAGATTAAAGACAATTTTTGAAAATATATCAGAAGAAAAGGCATGTGTGTCAGTTATTCAGGGGGAAATCCCTAGATGGACCTGCTGAGTAAAATCAGCCCAAGTTTCCAACAAAGGGGCCCAGTGACCTTCAGGTCTCATGAGCTCCCCTGCAAACAGAAAAAGAGAACTATTATATGACTTTTGACTGTTCATGGTCAAATTATAGTTAATCTCGCAGTTCACTGATACAAAAATATAGAAAAGTTTGGGAACCCCTGGGCCAAAACATGTTTGTTTACAGCACTCTCCGTCTCCAAGGAATGTCTCATGTGGGTGTCCACCCACTGTGGGCTCCACCCCCCCCCCCCCCCCCCCCCCCCCCTAACACTGCCTCTGGCTGTCAGCTTGATGGTGTTTTGGAGCCGTGTTCCTACTGTTCTGAAGCACTATTCTGCAGGGCTGATTGCAGACCAAGTTTCGCAATAGATTTAAAAAAAAAAAAAAAGTGTGGGGGTGTACTGTTATTGGATGCTGTCCAGATCATTAAAGTGTCATGTTTCAGCCTCAGACAGTCTCTTTTCCCTTTCTGCTGAACACTGAGACATGGTCTCCACTTGTAATTCACAGTCAGGAAAATCCACCCATCAGAAAACAGACAACAATATGTGTGTGTTTGTCCGTGTGGGGTAAGTGAAGACACAACAAGGCTGGCTATTATTCAGACCGCACACTCATTACAAGCAGGATGAGTGTATTAGTGTAATTGGGTAATGAAGGGGAGACAGGGAGGGGCGGAGTATTGTTTTTCATACATGTTGACTGTGTGTGTGTCGTGCGTGTGTGTTTGTATAAAGGGCCGGCTGGGCTATATTACACACCATAAGAGGGAGCCAACACACAGGTTACAGTATGTCTCTTGGAGTGAGTTTCTTTACCCTTGATTTACATTTTTGACATCATGCTCTCAGTTTAACTGGTAAAACAATCCGCTGTGTATTTTTCACTACTCATATGTTTGGCATAGCCTTTTCTGTTTGGCTCTTTCTGTGCAGTGCCAGTTCAGTTTGCAGGTTTTACACAACACCCATTTATACAGCTGGCTAAATATTTACATTGGTAAAGTAGCTCACTCGAGAGTACACAGTGATATCCCAATTGGGTTTTGGAGCTACAATGTGTGAAAACCCTTCTTTGCATAATGGACTCAGTGCTACTGACATTTCATGTGGTCACATAGGTTGCTTTGTGTGTGGTTTAGTCTGCTGAGTGACAGCACGCAGGCCCATAAATATGTGGCTAGTAGGATATTGGGATTCCTTCAATTTAAATATAATAATTTATGTTGTATAATTGGTTTTCATTTCAAATGGCCCATAATATTTCACTCCTATCATGACAGTTAAATTAAAAGTAAACATAAATGTTATTTTAACTGTGAGTTTGCCAAAGCTTACTTTGGCTAGCAGATAAGGCCTGCTATAATTATTTTATTAAACAGGTAGCCTCCAGGCATGGCTTTGTGGTGGTTTTAGTGGAGCTAGACAGGAGGCCACAAACAATGTGTTTTAACTATTTGTGTACATTTTTTATGAATATATAATAAACAAAAGTTGAAGGATTAACGGAGTAGCCCAAGGCTGTGGTTCCCTTACCTTTTTGTGTCAAAGAGGTCAAAGAAAGATGTTGGACTTTGAGATATTTGTATTCAGTATTCACAAGACAATGTTATATTACACTTTTTTTATATAGCACTTTTTTCTATAATATTTTAAAAGTTTTATATAAGACAAAATAAATATGGTAGAAAACCCAAAACAATGTTATTCACCATTGAGAACAAATAAGCTACAAAGGAGAACAAGCACAAAACAAAACAATAAAAACAAACCAAATAAATTGTATTGCACTTTTCATGCATAATATGAATTCAAATTGCTTTACGGTATGTCATGAACAAAAACGAAAAAAAATGACAATAGAAAAAAACATGAATTTCCTATGTTTCAGTTAGGGCAGCATTTAACTGAATACAACTAAAGAAAGGAAACATATTTGTGATGTCAAGCAGATCGGAAGCCAAGCTTTTGCTTTATGGCACACCTTGAAGCAAAATAAAAGTTAGCTGTCTAAACACAGAGTAAAACCAAACACTTCTGTGACTTGTAAATGAACTAATAACATTAATAATGGCTGTTTTCCACCCAGGTGTGCCACAGTAAGAGTGTTGGTAACCTCCATGCTGCTGGCTCAGTGGCAAGAAGATACTGGCACACTTAAGTGGAACCAAACCGTAATTAATGTTATTAGTTCCTGTACTTTCCCTGTAATGAGATCTCATAATGTTAGCTAGAGGGAGATGTCTATAAAAAGGTTTTTAAAATAATTTATATGACACAGTTAAAATGGCTGCCCGCTACCAGAGTTGGAGAGTAACTAAGTACATTTACTCATGTACCCCACTTGAGTATTTTTGAGGATCATGTCCTTTACTTGAGTATTTTCATTTTATGCTACTTTGTAATTCTACTCTAATACACTTAAGCAGCAACTATATTTACTTTTTATTCACTACATGTATTTGAAAATATGAGTTAATAGTTACTATTGCAGGTACATTTTATTAATACCAAAATTAAATCCACTCATCAACTTTAATGTACTAATATGAATGTGCATCACTAAATACACTCTAGTGATATATATATATATTTCAGAAAATGGCCACTTTGAGTAAAGAGTACTTTTAGATGTTGGTAACATTTTGATTACAGGACTTTTACTTTTAACAGAGTATTATTACTTTTACTCAAAGGTGGAAAAATGACTTAAATCTTAAAACAGTACAGTTTTCTACTTTTACTTTTACATCCACATTCTATAAATACTCTGACAAGTCATGCATTCAAGTAAAAGTATTATCAGCTAAATGTATTCAAAGTATAAAAAGTAAAAGTAATCATTGTGCAGAAAAAAGCCTTGTGTACATAATAAGATTGATATATGTGACATTTCTAGATAGTATTGCTGCATCAAGTAGCATTTTACTGTTGTGGACAAACAAAGCGCTGATTGACTTTATGTAAAATATTTTAATAATTTGACTCCTATGTGGAGTAGTGCAGTGAAATTACAGGTTTTCCCTATCAAATATGGTGGAGTAGATGTGTAAAGTAGAATTAAATGGAAATATTGAAGTAAAGTACAAGTACCTCAAAATTGTACTTCAAAATCAGAAACAGGTTTATTTCCAAGTAGGTTCACACATACGAGGAATTTGTCTTTGTGTACATGGTGCACTCATAAACACAGTAAAATAAGATAAAAAGTAAGAAAAACAACCAACAAATTAAATAAAAGCTATTATACAAAAAATACAGATATAGAAGGGTCAATATCACCATACGGTGTATTTGAGACTTCCCCATTTCCACAAACAAATCTGTGATTTTCCATTAAACTTCATATTCATTGTATTAAAGGTGGGGTAGGTAAGTTTCAGAAACCGGCTCGAGATACACTTTTTGTTATATTCCATGGAATGCCCTTAACATCCCGATAGCAATGAATATCTTAAGTGCTTTGACAAAAAATCCATTAAAAAATGTCATCTGTAGAAGCCGTAATACTGTAAAAAGTACAACCAATCCGTTTAGCCAGCCCATCCAAATTGGATGGCCTACCTGCCTGTCAGCCTTCCATCGGGGCATAAACTTATCTCGTGCCCTCATTGGTCATGTGTGCGTTCGTGTGTTGGAGGAGGGGCTCTGTAAGGAAGTGGCAGATTTTCTCCGGTTGTGTATTTTCAAATTCTAGCGATCTCGAGCCGGTTTCTCAAACTTACCTACCCCACCTTTAAGTATACGTTATGCTGTTAGAAATGGATGTTGGTCAAGCTCCCCCACTTTTTATAAATTAACTGCAAGTACATGCAAACAGCAACATGTATCCACCCTGTCATGGACACAATTCAAATAATAAATACATTGAAATTACATAGTGATTATAAAATGTACATTTTCAGAAAGCTATAGTCCCTTTCTCAACAATATATTTCAGTTAATGGAAAAAGTATTTGGATAATAATGAAATTATGGCAAACTATTTGTACCATGTCCACCCTGTCATGGGAAGGCTTGCTGACAGGGTGGACAATGGTACAAATAGTTTGACATAATTTCATTATTATCCAAATACTTTTTCCATTAAAGATGGGGTAGGTAAGTTTCAGAAACCGGCTCGAGATACACTTTTTGTTATATTCCATGGAATGCTCTTAACATCCCGATAGCAATGAATATCTTAAGTGCTTTGACAAAAAATCCATTAAAAAATGTCATCTGTAGAAGCCGTAATACTGTAAAAAGTACAACCAATCCGTTTAGCCAGCCCATCCAAATTGGATGGCCTACCTGCCTGTCAGCCTTCCATCGGGGCACAAACTTATCTCGTGCCCTCATTGGTCATGTGTGCGTTCGTGTGTTGGAGGAGGGGCTCTGTAAGGAAGTGGCAGATTTTCTCCGGTTGTGTATTTTCAAATTCTAGCGATCTCGAGCCGGTTTCTCAAACTTACCTACCCCACCTTTAAGTATACGTTATGCTGTTAGAAATGGATGTTGGTCAAGCTCCCCCACTTTTTATAAATTAACTGCAAGTACATGCAAACAGCAACATGTATCCACCCTGTCATGGACACAATTCAAATAATAAATACATTGAAATTACATAGTGATTATAAAATGTACATTTTCAGAAAGCTATAGTCCCTTTCTCAACAATATATTTCAGTTAATGGAAAAAGTATTTGGATAATAATGAAATTATGGCAAACTATTTGTACCATGTCCACCCTGTCATGGGAAGGCTTGCTGACAGGGTGGACAATGGTACAAATAGTTTGACATAATTTCATTATTATCCAAATACTTTTTCCATTAAAGATGGGGTAGGTAAGTTTCAGAAACCGGCTCGAGATACACTTTTTGTTATATTCCATGGAATGCTCTTAACATCCCGATAGCAATGAATATCTTAAGTGCTTTGACAAAAAATCCATTAAAAAATGTCATCTGTAGAAGCCGTAATACTGTAAAAAGTACAACCAATCCGTTTAGCCGGCCCATCCAAATTGGATGGCCTACCTGCCTGTCAGCCTTCCATCGGGGCACAAACTTATCTCGTGCCCTCATTGGTCATGTGCGCGTTCGTGTGTTGGAGGAGGGGCTCTGTAAGGAAGTGGCAGATTATCTCCGGTTGTGTATTTTCAAATTCTAGCGATCTCGAGCCGGTTTCTCAAATTTACCTACCCCACCTTTAACTGAAATATAATGTACATTTTATATTATTTATGGGAGGCTTGCTGACAGGGTGGACAATATATTAGCATTTAATGAGGACATGGTGGACCTTCAGTTAGCAACATGATTCAGTTAGCAAGGTGACTGTACTGTTTAACAAATATATTTCGAATTTCTGAAAGGTTTTTATATTAATTGACATTTCACTATGACAGAGTGGACATGTTAAGCTTGACAACATCCAACTACACACATAATATGATTACAATTTCGAAATCATTTAAAAAACTTCCTTTGCAACTAGCCAATGTTTCAGCCTCCATTGAGGAAAGACAAAATGGTGGTAGTAATGTCACTGAAAACATTAGAGGGTTTTTTATGGGGCAGTTACCCCTTAATGACAGAGTGGACAGCAAATGTCAGGGACACATGAAAAATGTTCAATATTATTATGAAAATAGAATATACATGATCAAAATGACTCGTTTTTATCAAATAACTCGTTGTGAACAATAAAACCATATCATTTTTTTAAATGTAGTATCATTTAACCACTTATTACACACACTGTAGTTAGCAGAGTAGTGTGTGGGACATGCCAACATCACCATCCAATGAAAAAATAAGGTATAAAATGAAGGAAACACATTTCAAGAGACTTATCGATAGGCATATATATAAATGTTTGGCCTTTTATAATAAGACCTCAGAGTTTCATTATTCTGCTACATTTTCATGATAACTGAGTGATTCTGATGGGGATACCAACGTTACTTTATAGTGATATTGACCCAGAAAATGATTTACATTCAATCTGGATACCAAAGAACTACGTGCAGTATACTATTGCAAAGTACTCAGAATAATACTTTAAGTACAGTATGTGAGTAAACGTACTTAGTTACTTCCCACCTCTGCTTTTAGCATACGGTCTGAGTACCGCTACAGTAGCTCGTTAATTTACATAATTAGCTAAAGTGTCCACAGGTGTGTAAAGTCACCGCAGAGTCCACAGCGGCTGCTTGCCTGGCACGGACCACACGGTGTGTTGTTGTTGTTGTTGTTGATTTTGGCTAGCGGTGAACTTCAGGCATTTCTGTCAGTCAATACAGTACTGAAGAGCTCACCGCCGCCATAATGCCTTCCATGGCCTTTATTTGCCCCTTATAACTTCAGTCAAGTTGGCCTTTATTCAGAAAATATGCTGCCCTCTAAAATAAATACTCGTCGTTTGAAACTAGTTAGCACGAGCGCCGAGGCCTGTGTCGACCCTGCAGAAAGGTGTGTTTTTCTTGTCAAACTTCTTCAAGTCGTACAAGCTGTCATTGACCCATCATCTTGTAATTCTTTTTTTGGCAGCAGCATAGAGGTTTTTGTCTGGTATTCATATAGTTACTCATAAATAGGCATATACTCCGCGTGCTCTGAAAGACACATCAACATGCTAAGAGTGATACAGAGTGGCACACTGTGCTAGCATGAAACTCGAGAGTATTTCAAGGTTTTCTGTGTTTAAATGCAATATATATCAGTGGTTTGGCAATGTATTCTATGTCGAGGGTTGAATGTGGTATTAGGAGTAATGTTTTTTACAAAGTTCAACAATATACTGTCTCGGGTAATTTAACGTCGTTACCACCCAATACAATGCAGGGGACGGGTTGCGTGACAAGACTTTAGTTTTGTGGTACTCCCTCTATTTAAAAATCACACGTATAACTACAACATATCTTTGTAAACAGTGCGTTTTGTTACACTTGACTTGGTACACATTTATGTGAAAAGGAGTGGTAGAGAAACTATATATATTTTTTCAAAACAACAATGTGAAGCTACTGATAAAAGTCCTCCATTTAAATATAGTACAAGTAGCCTACAGTTATTAAAAGCAAAATGTAAGCATTACTGATGCTATAGTGTGTGAGTAGAATTCATTGATGTAAAACAATATATCATACTGTACTCAATTGCAAGATACTAAAATGCAATGCTTGAGTAAACATTTACATATTACTAGTGGGGAACATGTAGCTTTTCTGCAGCATATTTAAAATATCCCTTTCCTCTTTTGTGTCGATGTCGACGCAGAAATCTCAGATGGGTATCTCAAAACCCAGAAAAACAAAACTACAGTATCTGCGTGGCTAGATACCATCACAGGTAAGTGAGTATTCATTTGACCTTATACTGACTTTAAAATTGAATTTGACCCCATAAAGATGGTCAATTTCAATTAAACAAAAGCTTGACATACTGTTCCTTCAGTGTTTCATTCATCTTGAATTGGGGGCTTGCTGCCACTGTGACAAACACTGTCACTATTTGAGTGTTGTAAGGGTCCAACGTTGCCAAACAAGTGCAGTTCATAGTGAAGTTCATTGTGGCATCAGCCACTCCATCAAACCCCCAGACCACTGAGTAACAGCCCAGCTTATCTGCCCCACTCCAGTGCCTGCAGTCAACCAGTCGGGGTGGGTTTTGTGTGCTCACATTGTTTATTTTAGCCCCCATTAAAATGTGGTGGGGTGGCTTTCTCTCTCCCGGGCTCGGTGGCTACTGTGGTAGGGAGATAGGGGACTGTGGTGGACCCCCTTGGGCGGCCCACAAAAAGCTGCCTCATCCCCTTCCCCCTTGCTTGCCACTCACCCCATCTGGGTCCTACAGTCACACCCTGTGGCAGAGCTGCGGTTAACAGCGGCTGTTGGCTGGTAAAGAGGCACAGTGAGGGGTTCAGGGATACAAATATCAGGAAGGAGAAGTGCTGTTCACAGTTATTACCACTAGAGGGTACTCAGCCACAGTGAGCTGAAAAGGGGGAGCTCTGAAAGCTGGCAGTGACTTCTCTCCCTGGGGTTTGTTCTTATCTCCTTTACACGGTCAGCACTTTTTCACAGGAAGCATGAAGGAGGTTTTGTGAGAGCGAGGGATAAGGAGAGACGTGGGTCTTAAACTAAGTGGTTTTTAAGAGAAAAACAGTAACTCTGAGTCTTTGTCAGCTGTGTGTATGAAAGACACCTCGTGAAGTCAAATATTTGATGCCTCCTGGGGCCTTTGTCTAGGTTGTTTAGGCTCTTTATGAGAGTACAATAGTGGCCTGTTTTTATTTTGTCTGCCATGGAAAAACTATTAGACATAAAAGACTTTGCCTTGTCAGCAGCCACACCCCCACCTTAGTTCCCCACAGAAGAAGATTTACCTTGCAGTTTATGTTATGCTAGTGTGTTAAAGCCTGCGGCAAAATATCTGTCTGGTATGTGGTGAATTATTTCTGTGCACTTGTGCATTTGTGTATTACGATGTGTCTGCGTTTGTGTATTTTCATAAACAGACCATGCTCCTGTTGTTCCTTCTTTAAAAGGAATCAGGAAACGTCTGTTGGGTGTGCGGATAATCCCAGGTGTGTGTATGTGTTTGTGTGCATAAGAGACATTATGCCTGCGTGTCTTTGTGCTAAAGTGAACAAGCAGGTTCCCTTTCATAGCCATATAGCACATCTAGGGGGAAAGAGAGGAGGTCTTTGAACTTTTGGGTTCAGCCATCCGTCTGCAGCTCGCTGGCTTTCTTTTCATGCCAGCCATGCAGAGGCCTGGCCCGTTAAAGAGAAACGCCCCGAATGACTCCTCCCTGCCATGTCGCCATGGTAAAATGACAACAGACTACACTCACGTGCCCCTGCTAACAGTGAAGCCCCTCTCTGTTTTGAATTTGGCTTTTGTGCTGTCTTATAACTGACTTACAGTTGTCAGAAGCAGCTGATTTGCACAACCAAGATGCTCAACATTAGAGACAAGAAGAAACAACTGAACATAAAAGCCTAGAGCAAAAAGCAGCTTACATGTAGCCAACATTTAAGTAAGACCACTCTGCAGGTGCCAGCCCTCTGTACCTGCTTGCTTTCCAATCTAAACTTAAGCATCTCTTTTACTCGCTCGCAGCCATAGCTATGACATTTATCTTTAACACTAGAGGAGGAAAGGATGAGGAGGAGAAGGAGGGGAGATGTATTGATTGCCCTTAGCTGCTCCCTCATAGCCTCTGTGCATGGTTTGTGAGGGCTAAGCCCACTAGCCTAATGGCTTTTAGACTTCCATTAGGTCGTTGCAGGCAGTGTGGTTTAAGTAAGTAACAAAAGACTATGTCAGAATGCTTTAAGCATTAATAAGACAGTTGGTGTTACTTCTCCAGCCTGTCAGCTCATCAGGAACGCACACACGTCTAGGCCAAAAGGCTGGTTTAAAGTCGTGATTTGGAGCGTATCTTCGGCTTCTCTGTTTTTGCTAAGGCGTGAGCCGGATCAGCTTTTTGTCTTTTGGGGATTTGTTTCGATTGGGCACTGAAAGCTGCGGCTCACTTACCCTGAAAACCCTGGACTTGTGTGCAGTAAAATTCCTGTCTGACACTGACAGACATGTGAAGTTCCAGCAGTTATGAACATTTGTATGGTTCACATACCGAGGAGAGACCGATGGCTGGATACTGGGGAAAGGGTCGCGATTGAGATGGGGTTTGAAATGCATCATTTGGTGTTATGAAGCAAACAGAACCGCAGGCTTCACCCGGCATTTTCTTTTTTGGAGCTATTTTTTGCTCAAATTCCCAAGCCATATTATTTTTATAAAATTAGTTTTTTAGGAGCAAGGTCAAATCGCTCTAATTATTGAGTAGGTCTTGCTCGGATAGTGCGCACACGTCATTTAGATATGCGGAGGGAGGCTGCGCTTATCTAAGGATTGACAAATGTGCACCAATATGTTAAAACACCATGCACATGAACTTTCCAACTGTATTTCATCTGTGTCGCATAAGCCCGGATATCATTAGTTTGACCTTTTTTCACCAGTCTGTGTGTGTGTGTGTGTGTGTGTGTGTGTGTGTGTGGTGTGTGTGTGTGTGTGTGTGTGTGTGTGTGTGTGTGTGTGTGTGTGTGTGTGTGTGTGTGTGTGTGTGTGTGTGTGTGTGTGTGTGTGTGTGTGTGTGTGTGTGTGTGTGTGTGTGTGTGTGTGTGTGTGTGTGTGTGTGTGTGTGTGTGTGTGTGTGTGTGTGTGTGTGTGTGTGTGTGTGTGTGTGTGCTGTGACCCGACCCATTTGGCCGAACAAACTCCTAAGCTTTCTGGATATTGTGTGGTGTGTTTCCCACTGGTCTGTCTGTCTCTAATGCCACTGCGTCCCTGCAACCCCTCAAAGTCCTGGGCTTTAACGCATCGGTTACCATCTTTTTCCACGGAGATGAATGTCACTTGCCGGGAAGGCACCACGTTGTGTGAGTGTGTGTGCATGCGTGCACTTGTGCAATTTTTGGAAGAGTCCCTGTGTTCTCTCTGCACCAATGCTAAGGAAGCCTCCTGGGTCCATTTCTGCTGCCCACATATACCCCACATATCTGTTTTTATTCCCAGCCATCACCAGAAGACAAACTCCTCTACTGTCTCCCCATCCTACATTAATAAGCTGTGTTTGGCCCCGGAATCCCCATAACAAGTCCGCTCCGGGTTGCTGCTGGCTGCAGTTCAAACATCGACACCTCCTCTACCCCAGACTGAGACTTTTCAATATGTAGATCCAGTTTCCGCTTCAAATCTGAAGGTTTCAATCTCAGTTGCTTGTTGGACTAAATCCGATGTGACATTAAGCAGTAAAAGACTGAATGTCATTATGCTTTTCCACCCACGAAGAGCCTTACAGCAGTGCAATGGTTGGCACTGATTTCCCAGGACCCCCCCCCCCTCACCATCAGTGCCACCACCTGAGGAACATCTCTGCTCCCATGACAAGGCCAGATCTGAAGTGGCTTCTTCTTGGCTGGCTGCTCTCTGGTCTAGCAGCCAAACATAAAACAATAGCAGGCCAGAACAATGAGCTGGCTGTAGATCAGTAGGGGCCGCTTGGCCTCTCCCAGACGCTACGTCTTATTTCCTTTTTGATTACTCACGCCTGCCTGATGAGCAGCTCACTCGCTCTCCTCTCTGTCTGTCTGCCTATCCATGACAGCAATGTCAAAGAAAATACTTTCTGCAGTAGTCTGGTTTTGATCTGGAGGCTGGAATGCGTTTTTTATCATGTCGCAAGATTTGTTGGCAGGGGTGTGATGGATGTGTGTGAGACAAAAGGGGAAATGTTTCCTGTTTGCAAGGTTATGATGTGTGCTAGCTTATGATTCAGACACATTCTGGTATTAGAAGCTATATTTCTGAATGTGCTTTTCCGTGCTGATTTATGACAGTTTCCACCGATGGGCCTCCAGCATATAACCCATAAACAGCCTTTAAACGAGGGAATAGTAGTCCTGGCACTGAAGTCCAAACTATATTTGCCACCCAAGCATTCAGATCGCCTGCTGTGGGCTGGGTCCCCTTTCGGCTGGCCCTCGCTAGCTTTAAGCACTGCTAGTTACCCCAGCCCCCCCTTACCACCAGGCCGGAGGTAGGAAATCAAACCAATTACGGTTGTATTTAAAGAAAATTGGAGCAGGGCCGGAAAAGTGGGGGCATATCCAAAAACCACAAAAAGAAAAGTTCAGGGCTGCTTTTGGTCAAAATACAGGGTGACTGTGAAGCAGAGTAGAATGACACTTCTCTGAAAACACTTTTTTTTGTTTAATTTATACGTAATAAATAACACGTCTAGGTGGCAGTGGTTTACCGTACTGACTAAACGTCTACCAGAAAATGATATAACTCCTTCCCGTGTCCTCAATAATCTGTTTCTGCGTCCGTCTCAGTGAGTGAGATTGATGGGTTTTGCTTCCCTGGTGGACCTGTTTTGATGGATGAATTTTAAGGACTGACTTTGTTTATGTTCTGGTCTGCCGTGCCCTGCTGCGAGTAGCCTGCCAGAAGGCCGCACTTCATACTGTGGTTGAATCCGCCAAGACGTCCCAGAGCCCAAATCCTCCTTGGCTCGCTCTGCTGCTGCAGACCCTGCTGAGGTACAGTGTCGGGCCTCTCATAAAGCACAAACACCTGTAGGCTTCAAACTGGGTGAGGAAAATGTGTTTGTATGCATGATGCTTTGGCCAGAGTGCATCACAGTCTGGGGCCAAATGTACAGCCAGAACGCTTGTCTCCGATGGGTGTTATTGCCACCCCTTGATCTGATGTGTTCTCTCTGTTGTACCTCTCTCTCCCTCTGTCCTCCTCTGATCCTCCTCTTCACTGTCATCTCTCAGGAAAATCCCCTCATTACTCGACCCTGGATGTAAATGCTTCATTTTCTATCCCCCCACAAACCTTCTTTGTTCCACGAGCCATTTGGCTGTTATATTTCAGCACTTAGAAGCAATTATTCTAAAATATGAATGGATCCCTAACAGACGTCTCCAGACACTCAAAAGATACATTCTTCCTTCATCTTCCTCTCTGCCTCATGGGCAAAAACAAAATGAGGAGAAATCAAGATGCCTGTTGTCTGTAGATCAACACACACACACACACACACACACACACACACACACACACACACACACACACACACACACACACACACACACACACACACACACACACACACACACACACACACACACACACACACACACACACACACACACACACACACACACCCACCCACACAACATTTATGCTGTACAGACTTGTGTAAGCTCACAAACATACACACTCATACCTGATGACATGCCTTTGTCCTTGCAGGTGCATGCACAGAAAAGAAACACACACAAACTGTTTACTTCACACGCACACACCATAAAGAGTGTAAGATGAGCTCCCATTAAGGATGAAAACAAACCAGTGAGTGGGAGGTGTCCCCTGAGGAAGTCCACAGTCGCTATAGTGGAACCATGGGAACGGGTTAGCAGAGGCCTGCAGGGCAGCCACGGCCAGACACGGGGGTGTGTAATACTGCCCCACACACACACACACACACACACACACACACACACACACACACACACACACACACACACACACACACACACACACACACACACACACACACACACACACACACACACACACACACACACACACACACACACACACACACACACACACACACACACACACACACACACACACACACACACACACACACACACACACACACACACACACACACACACACACACACACACACACACACACACACACACACACACACACACACACAGTGCAGACTGGAGACAGAAACACCCAAGCAATGACTTCTAGTCACCTCACCTGTCTAACAATAGCTGACACTTTATTAGGTGTAAGCAGTAGCTTGATTTATGCAGACTTGTCTTTGATTACTGTGATTGTAATGTTTTCAAATCAAAGGGCCAAAAAAGCAACAGCGATACAAATGACTGTTGGAGAAAGACTGATGTAACAAGAAATATGATGACAGACACATTTCTTGCAAAGCTCATGTGTTCAGTGACACATGAGAGGAATAGGGAAACATCGTCTTTAATGTTGTCATTCTTACAATTTATAGGGCAGAGGAGGCTGTATGTCTGTGGTGCTTTAGCGGTTTTCACAGATTCGTTTTTTACGGCCACATGAGCGCTTACTAGTAAAAGAGTGTTAGTCATCTTAATAGTGGTCAGTCCCAGGATGACATTTAACGTCTGAAGGACAAATACTTAGATCTTAGCAACAAACAGGCATACGTCCATCTGACTTCTGCTGCTAGTGGGAAGAAAAGATAATGGGAAGGTGCAAGCTTTCAATGACGCTCATGTTCCCACATGATCCAAAACAGACTTGAGCAATCATCCCCATTTCACTCACTGCTTGCGTACATGGATGAAAAAAGTAGGGAAGATAGAAAGTGTGTATGTGAACCGCCTATTTTGTGTGTTCCCCTGCTTAAGCAGGAAGTGAGCAGAGACCTGGTCCACAGGGATCTCAGTTTCCCTTTCTCGCCTCCTTACCCCCAGCACCCCCCCACTCAGGACCCCACCGTGATGGAGGAAAGCCTGGCAGAGAGCTAGAGTGTGTGGGGTTTGTGCTGTGTGTGCTGTGTGTGTGCGTGCGTGTGTGTATGTTAATTTCCTGTTTTATAGAGGAAGCAGTGTTCGCGTAGAGATCGTTATTCAGATTTTCTCTGAGAAAAAAAAGACAGAAAAAAAGTTGGTCAATTCTCATGAATCTGTATGGGAAACAACTAACATTGTTTCTGGGAAGCTGCCCTGCTCTCTTAGTAAAAACATATTTTGGTGGTTCATTGGTAAAGTGCAAACGCAATGTCCAAATTAAACTTGAAAAGCAACTCATGTCATCATTCCAGGCAAAGATCAAAACAATCCTTAACACGATATGCTCTCATATCAAATGCTCTACTTTTTCCCCATCTCACTAATCACATACACAAACTGTATGCATGGTCGTTATGCAGCGACAAGAATCTAAATCCAAGCTATTGGAGTAGACACATTGAAGTGAGCTGATGTGGTCTGAGCCAGAATCCCCTCTAGCCATGGTCCGGGCCGCAGGTCCACCATCCACTGGTCTGTTGGCTTTCTGCAAATAAAAGTATAAAGGCCTTCTCTGATCTATGATGAGATCAGTGTGGAAGGGTGACTCGGTCTAAGTTTAGCAGAAGATAGTTTACAGCGAAGTCTTTTTCTTATTAGTACTATGGCTTCTTTGTATGACTGCTATCTTGACAGTTAAGGATCTTCTGAAATTCTTTAAATTATGATTTCTTTTTTTAAATATGTGCAAGCCACACAGTCTAAAAACACTTTTCAAGGGAACTGTAATAATTATGGCTTCAACTTAAACTTGTTTAAAATGTTATTCATTTCATTTCATTTCAAACCTTTATTTAACCAGATTGGTCCCATTGAGATCATAGATCTCTTTTTCAAGGGAGACCTTATATATTATATTCCGCTGAATATTTTTTGATAATTGGAATATTGTTATTGTAAATAATCTCCATTGCAGTTAACTAAAAATAAAGGTCATTTTCTAAAACATTCCAAAATATAAAGTACATCATGTCACATTATACAAAGAATAACATCCCAACAACTAAGAAGCTGGAAACAGAGAGGCTTTGCTTTTTAAAATGATTTTGACAATTAATCAACAATCAAAGCAGCTGACAAATAGTTTTCTATTGATTGACCAATCAATTAAATGACCTATCATTTCTGCTCTATTAATAATACGAACGTACAGTAGTTCTGCTCTTGCCGTTTTCAGATCTATTATTTCATCTTTTAGGGTCGCACAGCGATTCCCTCTCACACACTATCAGCCTTGAATCAACACGGTCAGCTCTCTAGATGGAGCCGATAGTGGGACTGTTTCTGCGAGTGCCTTCCGTAAGCCCTTAGAGATCCTCTGGGTCTGAGCGGGAACCCAGTGCTCTGCTGTGGGAACTGATATGAGCCTGATGTGTCGGAACACGGAGCAGTCTCTGTAGACCCAACATGGATGAGAAACTACCTTCACTGGGATCCCTCTGAACTAGGAGAACCCTGTTTCTCTCTCTTTCCTTCGTCTCTCCCTCCATACCCCGCTCCCTGCCGACGAGGCAGCACTAGTCATCAGTGTGAGAACGGTTGCATCATAGCTCTCGCGGTTTCTTAGCCCCCTGGCCCCTGTGTTTCTCGGTCAATCTGTGGGAACCCTGATTTTTGGACGGTAGCCTCTGTTCCCACCACCAGTCTGGTTAGAAAATAGACTTCTGGTCGTGTACCAGGCACCCAAACCAAGCCGGTCCAAGCCCGCTCCTTCTCACGGGTTTGGGGGGGGGAGAGGTCAGCGGCTGCAGAAGAGGCCCTAATGGGTTTCGTATGCAGGTACCGCAGAAGCGACACGGGATACTGTGTTCATGAGAAATGAGAGGGTTTAACAATCCTGTGCTCTTTCCAAAACACTCCCTCACTCTGTTCTCCCTCTCCTTTATTCTCCTCCTCTCTCTGTCTCTCATTTGAATGTATAAATAGGGCTTTAACCTTTCTCATCTTTCTGATGAATCTAAGATAAAGTCGCGTGTGGGACAAGGCTTGGTCCTGTTACAAAAGTAAATCAAAAGACATTGCTGTTCATTAGAACAGATTATTGACTTGCCAACGCATTCCTCAATGATTCTCATTGTCTTATATTTGTATTTCCTGTGTATAATCATGACATTATCATGCCTCCAGTTCTCATTTTTATTGTATCCACTTAAAAAGCTATTTCACAAGTCGTATTATAAACCAATTAATCACGCCTTTTGACTAAAATTGCATCCAGACAAGCAGCTTTCTCCAGGCAAACATTTTCCCTCTTTCCTGGAGAGTTACAATTTTGGGAAGAAGAACGACATAAGAGGGGGAGATGAAAAGAGGCAGCTCGGCTCACGTACGTCCATGACAAAGACGGAGCCAGATGAGCGCTCCTCTGCTCCCCACATGTGGACTAGAGAGTCGGCTCTCACAGAATGTGTGAAGACAGCTGGAAAATTCCCCTGAGCCTGGCCTAATTGAAAGCTTATCATCTTCTCTTTGTGCTTCCTGAGCGGCCAGGGATCAGCGGGGAGAGACTCAGAGAGCAACTCTGTGATGAGACCTGGAGGAAATAGTGGGGAATGTTTTAACACGGTGCAGATCTGTCATACACTCGCGCTGTGAAGTCGAGCTCAGTAATGTCTGTGCGGAGCCTGGTGTGAGATCTGTCAGCAGGGGATTGTGTGTGCGGGGATATGCTTTGAGTGTGCAGAGTTAATTGAATAAAGTGTGTATCAAGGCTGTGTGTGTGCGTCCTGAGGCTTTGTTGTTCTGCCAACACTGCCCCCATGGAAGGCAGGCCTGACGCAGACAAAATAAAAGCCACACAGAAGGAAAGAAAGGAGGAAAGAAAAGAGACGAGTAGATACTACAGGAGAGTATAGACAGGGAAAATAAAAGAGTGACTAATTTGAAGTCGAAGAACAAAGCGTTTGTAAGTGAAAGCCCTTTCATGGCACATGAACAGGTGGCATTAGTTTAGGAGGGAGGCATTGTGGATGTTGTGTTTCAGGTTAACCACATGAGACATCTGAAATCGGACCACCCCACAAGGTAGCAGCATCTCAAGAGTTTAATCTCGTGGCTCGGCTTCAATAGGGCCAACAGATGCCATCACCGCCGCATCAATGGACCACCAAATAGCTGGTCAAATAGACGGCCGGCATTCCAAACTTCTCCCGTATTGTTTTTAACAAGTGACGACTTGCCGACGCGCACTTACACCGAGGCTGCCAGGGCGGTGTAGGATTCCTGAGCTGCGCCTTATTTACGCTCTCCGTACCACCGTGTTGACAGCCGAGGCGTCTGTAAACCCCAGAGAAGTGTGGGTAGTTGCCATCAAGATTCTTACTAGTGGCAGAGAGGAGGGTTGTTATTAAGGGGTTATTGAGAACGGGCTGCCAATGAACTTCCAGGGTTATGAGATGGAGCTAATGGCACGCATGGCATTTACTGTGTGAGGCTAAAAAAGAAGGAATAGTTGGACCACAATGTGCTGGCATAGATTTTGCTCTCATGAATCTTGATAGTGTTTTTGTTCTGCTCTTCTGTCAGCTGGTGTGATGGCGTCTGGGTTTCTCCAGGTGAATTATACCCTTTGCCTCCATGCTTTATGTTTCCACTCTCAACACCTCCCCCTGTTAAACCATAAAAGACCACAAATCCAGACATTTTTGCATTGAGTTTCAAAATGAGAGTTTTGTTATTGTAAGTAATCTTATTTTTTTATAGTAAAGCGAATAATGTTGAAGAATGTGGCCATAAATACTGAACTGAAATCTAATGTGGGTGTGATTTTCTCAAGGATGCAGACGTGACCTTTTTGAAGAAAAATTGACGTGTTGTCGTCACTCTCTCCTGGATTTCATTTTGACTTACTATATTTTTTTTAAAAGACATTTGTATTAAATACAGCTGTAAAGACAAAAGTGAGACATGTGTTTTTTAATTAAAATGATTCAAAACGACATTATCCGCAAACTTTACAAGCACTCAATATGTAGGCATCAACAACATCATTACATACACGGATGAGATTCTTAAATTAACATATCAGTTTCAGATGTACATGCTTGAGCATCAGGAGAAAGGAAAGGAGCAAAGATGATGGTATATGAAAAGGGGCATCTTTATAAAAAAGATGAACAAAACAGAAAAAGTTACATTGTGCTCTTTAATCTAATATACAATAAAATACACATCACTTGTACAATTTGGCTTCCTAGTTTTGCATAAAGAATGCTATTAAAAGTCATCCTGACGTTATTACAGGCAGTTGTGAAGATCTTTGGTTTTCTTGAAGGAACCACATGGATATAAGTACACATGTGGTTTCTCTAGCTGCATGATTTTTGCCCATAATAAAGTAGGTCCTCTACCGTAAAAAGGCTTCAGAGGAGGGAGCAGGGATACACGCTTTCCCTCCTGATCAGAGGGAGATAGGAATGACACATTGTTACTGATTGTCTTCATGTGAGATCTACAAAACACTTTGCACATTTGTTTTACCTGAGCTGCAAGTGCACGCTTTTATGGGTCATTCAAAAATGATATCTAACTTTTGTAGGAACTACATATATTCCATACTTCAGATGTATTCTCTCTTGTGAATGAATCTTCTAGTAGATATGAGATGTATGATACCTGCCTTTTGTGCAGGCGTATACATGATTGGTACAGCATGAGCTCCTGCTGATCGGTCAATTAGACCAAACATGTCTACATCGGGACCAGGCTTCAAAGCCTTCACTGATTATACAGAACAAAGGGTCCTGTGAACAACACGGGGGTTTCCTTTGCATAACTGCCTTTGGTGTTGGTAAGAAGATACCACTGTGCCCCCTCCTCCTCTTTCTATCCCTTCATCCTCACACTCTTCCTAACCAGGGATGGAGGGATCACCTGTGTACCTGCAGGTGAAAGGCCCTCAGGACAGGGGGAATGTGCACACACACCTGTGGTGCAGGAATGTGTGTGTGTGTGAATGTGTCTAATCATGACATCATTAATTACTTGGCGATGGGTTTCTTACAAAAGGACACATAAGTGTGTTCAGCAAATACACGTGACGGAATATTTTAATATTTACTTTGGCATAGTTTCAGATATTTGTAAATACATAACCAAAAAAGAAAAACAAACATAGTGCAAAAAATGAAGCAAATGGCTTATTTAGCGCAGAAAGGCAAATTGGAAATTGTCTAAAGGATAAGGGCTCGATACACCTTCTCACTAACAGAATCTGTTGGGCGTGGTTCATAAGGAATAAAAGTTTTTTAGTGCATCAAAGCTACATTGGAAGATAAAATAATTACATTAAATGTATTGTTTTTTTCATAATTTAGTAGCAATATATTACACAAATTCCAAATGTATACTTAACAACAAAATAAGGCATATATACTGTATATATATAAAAAGGAAAGGTAGTGAGAAATGCTTAAGGATTTTGGGTATACGTGCACATTTCCTCACAATTTGGCTCAAATAAATATCAAAAGTAAACCGTGTCATCCAGTTAAAAAAATACCAGACCAAGACTTATTTTTCAGAAAAGAGCTTGGATAAGAAATGTAAGAAAAAAGAGTTGACACAGCAGGACTTACATATTCCTGCAGAAAAAGAAACAAATGAACCCCCCTCTGCATAAGTCTTTTACATTCCTCCAAATATCAGCCATTGTCCTGTTGAAACTCGATACACTGGTGACGCGGCAGAGGAGAATGTATCATTGTGACATGTGACGGATAAAATGCTTTACTCTGAAAGATGCAGCGATTGTGTTGAAAGGTCAACTGCACACTGTAGCACCAAAGGCTAATGTGTCCATTCGGATAATAAATTAGGCAATAAGGTACTGCATAAGTACTGTGAGCACATAGCCCTGGATGAAACTGAACAACTTTTCACAACTGACGTAATATTCAACTTTTACACAAATGTAAAGCTTTAAAAGGCTGTTTGCTACAGCAGTGCAGCGGTGCCTTGGAAGGATGTCAGTCACTCAGTCCAGTCCGACTGTTGCTGTGGTTTTTCACTTCATCAGCTGTACTGATGGATCATGCCTCCATCGTCTTCTGTTCTTTCATCAGTACCTGTTTACATCGGACAAAGGACGCTGAAACGTTTCATTGCTATGGCTTTTCTGGTTCTGCCTTCATGTCTATTTACAGTTTCAGCTGAACATCTTCCTCACTTCTATGGCTTTGATAATCCTTTTTAAGAGTACATGTCTCAGCACAGTGCAGGAGTTTACTCAGAAATGTACAAAATACATGGATGTCGTGACAGAGTTTCTAAAAACTGTTTTTAAAGCTATTGCCGGAGAAATAAAAGAAAAACATGCAGCATTTCTCTCTTTTTTTTTTTGCTTTTTTTTTTGCTTTCAGTGTTTTTTTGTTCATTATCCTCTTTACTTTTCCACCCTCACTGCACCCCTCTGATTGTCTAGCCATCTGTCAGTCAGTAAGGCCTCCAGACGGACTCGTCCAAGCGGCCCGAGGCGCTCATGGTGGTGGGGGAGTTGCTGTGGCTGCCGTCGGCCTCCACGCCCTCGCTCTGGTTGTTCAGGCCCTGGTTCATCAGGCTGTTGGTCCCTCCCGTGGCCCCGGAGCAGGACAGCAGGCGGGTGGGGGAGCGCTCGCCCCCGGTGTTGCCCGGCGCCACCATGGAGAACTGGTAGGATCCGGAGCCTGCGCCGTAATACAGGTAGGAGTTGGACTGGAAGTTCTGGCTCTGGTTGTTTGAGTAAGGCGGCGGCAGATAGGTGTGGTATCTAGAAGAGGCCGACATGCTGAGGCCGCTGATGCCGGAGCTGGAGGTGTTGGAGGAGTAGGGGAAGGCCCCGGGGTAGTGCATCCGGGGGTCTGAGAAGCGAGGGTCAGTCAGTGGCGACAGTGACGGGAAGCTGTTCCTCTGGTTGAAGATGTCAGTACTACCTGTAGGCATAAACAAAAACAAAATGTTGGAAAGAGTCGACAAGCATTCAGCATGAAAGAGCCTCATTGATTTTTTTATTTTCTAAAAAGAACACTGATCTCTGGTACAGCAAATCTCTCCAAACCCCCAATTCTGAGTTCAGATGTCTTCCGATATGTCTGTCCATGGAAATGTTTGCTCAAAGTAATGAACTGAGACATTTCTTTGCTTAATAACAGTCATCAAGCACTGACAGCACATCATCCCACAGCCCAGTGCACAAGACTGAAGTTATGAAAAGGCCCCCTCGCCTCAGCCCTCCTACCACCGCTTCCAGAGGAGAGCAAAGCACATTATTCTGACTTTCTCGGAGCAATGAAAAGAGGCATTGTCAGTGCTGAGGGGTGCTTTGTATAAACACCGACTGCTTGTTGCACTGTTGTGCAACTCATAAATCATTGTTAGACGCAGACAGTCACAGTCAGAGACAGACAGGGAGATGCAGAGGGGAAAAGGAAAGGAAAGAAGGAAGGAAGAGAAAAAAGAAAACGGGTGTTTCTAAGTGAATATCCTCTAAGCTAATGTGTATCACAGTCCAGGACCTGTCAGAGTTAACTGCTAAGTGTAATCTCACAGGTAGCAGAGCCCTGTGAACCCAGCTGTAAGGACTTCAATTTCACTGCACACTTTATAATTTACTCAGCTGACTAAAGGGGAAAAATAAATATTGCTCGAGGGTTTGACTTGGCAGTTTGCTTCTCTGAGATTTGGGGCTGCTACTGTCACCAACTTAACTCCTTAACTCAAACACCATATTGCCCTCCTTACTAACCGAGGAGTATTATTGGCTGATCTTCCAGCCTCAGTTTCAGATATGAACCCATTCACAGTTCCTGCAGTCATGTAGGACTTCGGAACACCGCCTGCTGCAACCTACTGTAGTATGTGTTTGTGTTACTCTTATGCAGGGACAATTATTGTTTCATATTTCTGCTGTATTATGTTCGTTAGAAGATATTTGATCAGTTGTACGTAACATTAAGAAAGCATCTTTGATTGTCACTTCTTCTACTGAGATAGTTTTTCAATGCAAAGCAACTGTCACTGTGACACACAAGCATCACACCCGTTTATGTGCTCAAACAATGCACATCATACAAATCAACACCGCATTATAATTATCTCTGAGGTGTGAAATGCTAAGTCTTGCCTGACGAGTTAGACATGTCAGTCTTTGTACTCCAGCAGATACTTTGCAAGATAGGTCATGTGGCAAACAGCCAGGCCCACATACGGCAAACGCCCTTAACAAGGTTACAGAGACAAAATGATGAGGCTCATACCTGTCAACATACACACTCTCCTTTCACATCTGCTGCCTGTAACCACACTCACACACACCTCCGTCCATGGTTATCTGTGTGTCCGCATATGGCTTTCATGGGTCCAAAGTGCCCACATGACTGCAAGTGTAAAATGTGGATTTGGATGGCAGAGAAAAGAGAGCTTGTATTTGTGAAATAGCAAGCGCTTGCACGCCATTGCCCTTAGGGGGGAGAATGCCAAACTTGCGTGCCATAGTCTCATTGAAATGTCTTTTCCCTATGTCTGGAGTACTGGGTCCATTTTCAGCTGCAAGAAAATAATCTGTTCCTTTGCAATTTCCATGGCCCCTGCTTTACTCTGTCTTTTTTTTTCTTCAACAACACACTTCTGCAGTTTGGTGGTGGTATGGGGGGTGTTTCTTTTTCCAGAGTCTACCAAGCACCGGAGTCGGGCTCCATATCGGATTTCACGCGAGGAAAATCTGAGACTTCAGCTGCTGTTGATTCGGGTGAAGTGCAGTCGGCCCACCAATTCCTACTGGACTCCCAAACGCCTTTGCTCTCTCTCACTTTCTCTCCCTCTCTGTCTCTCTGTCCCTTCATCTCCCTCTGTCTGTGCTAAATGTAGGCTTCAGGGGGAAGCCGGGGGGGGGATGTGTGGCGCGGGGACTTGATGGCTCTGGCTACTGCAGCCCATAATCTCCATTTAATTGGAGTCGGTGGAAACGTGTTGGCTAAACTGCGGTGGGGATCGACTCCTGTGTTCTGTCAGGAGAAACTGGACTGGACACTTATCACAACACCTTAATGGGCTTGTGCAGTATCAAGCGCTCGGCCCTGAGCCAGCAGGAGCCTGCTCCCACAAGCCTCTACAGTACAGGAGCTCCCTCTGGAGGAGAGGGCTGAACAAACTGCTTTGTAATAGAGAGCTATGTCTTCTTTTCCTCACTCTTAACCATGTTGCATACCTTACTGCATCCCCACCCTCCCCCACCCAGTGGAAGTACAGGCTACGCCGTCGTGGCTGTGGTAACGGTGGTGTATCTTTGGCAGAGAGGGTCTTCCTAACTGAGCCTGCTAGTAGCTGCCTGTAACCTCTGCGGCCCACCACACATGATCTCCATTAGGCTCATCTGAAACGTGTTGACTAAATTGCAGGGACAGGAGAGGGTATGGACCCCAGAGGGCGAGCTGGCACAGTCTGCTGTCTGTGATGTTCGCAGTCGAGCAAGCGGGTAGCCGGGAATCAGGGCTTTTATAGAGAACATAGTGTTCCAGCGCTCACTTTCCTTCTCTAGCTCTCAAGCATAGCGCCACACACTTTTAATCCTGTAACACCAAGGGTGGAGTCCTCCTCCTTTCTGCTCTGCTCAAGAAGTCCACTAGTCCACAGTCAAGCGTGTAACCAACATACGACCGGAGGTTTGCATCATTTGCATATGGGAGAAACTGAGTTTGTTTGTTAACATAAGGGCACGTTTAAGGCGGACATGTCTGTTTGTGTAATTGCGCGCAGAGTTGTGTGTGTGTGTGTGTGTGTGTGTGTGTGTGTGTGTGTGTGTATGCGTGCATGTCCGCATGTGGTGAGCTTGGCGATAGGGCGATGCAAATACAGGCGCTCACCTGTGAAATGTTTACTCAGGCTTGATGCAAACTGTGACAGCCAGTGACCAGGGAATGGTGTCTCAGGCAAATAAGGGGATGGGATGGGGGGGAGTGAGAGAGAGAGAGAGAGAGAGAGAGAGAGCCCGAGGTCAGCCACACACACACCGAGCTGCGGAGTCAGATTGTTTCCCTCATATGATCCCGAAAGAAACACTGCCCTGCAGCTCCTTTGAGGGGCTTTGATTTATTGACTGGCTCGGGTGGTTTGAACAGTGGGTGGCGTTCGAAGGATAGCCAATCATTGTTGCTAACAGGGTGATGATGATGATGATGATGATGATGACAGGGCAACACTTCTGGTGTTCAGGTTCTGCTGCTCAGGCCAAATAATAGGAGAGCCAAATGAACACAAATGATCTCCAGGTGTTTTTATAAGCACCAAGGCTTTGAGGCCGGAGCATCATGTTGAATGCAAATGATAATCACCTCTGCAGTGTGGCACCATGGTCAACAGCCCACAAGCCTCATCCATGTTAGGCACTTCATCATGTGAGCACAGAGGACTTTGCATGTTGCCAACTTGCAATACAAGCGAGGGTGAAGGTAGCTTGTGATTACAGAAAACCTGAGATTTTCATAATGCATCTACAAACATGGCGACGTGATTAATACATTTGTTTGTTAAGTAAATCTATTTCTATGGAGATATGATACTTGCTTGTAAAGCCACCAGCGTGATGTGTGATTCGCTGACCCTAGACCATGTCTGCTGTTATTGTATGGATTAAGTATTTGACTACAAGTAGCATCATCATGTTTTTTATGGATTTCCGGGCATCTAAGTTTATGCTTTTACTAATCACGGTTGTAAATTACATTTCTCACACCACCATGAACGTCTTGCTCTGCAGTGAATCTGTGTCTAGAGAACGCCTCGTAAAACCAGTAACACATGTACATATGTAATTTTGTCGCAGACATTGTCTTTTTGTTCTGCTTAACTGTACAAAAGAGAGTTTATAGAAAGTCCTTTTATTTTCTTATATTAAAAATAAACCAGAGGCAGTGGGGGGGGAAGGAAGGATAATAATAAGAATAAATGAGGCAGGGTGGTGGCTCTCTAGGAATGTTCTGGGGTGTAGTAGAGCCCTACAGGCAAAACTAAACGGACTCCAAAATTGTCACAACGAATGGCACACCCTGTGTATGCCAGCCTTTCCAGCTGCTCTTCTTCAGAAGTGTTTATTTTTCATTTGAATTGGCTAACGTAATGTGTAATTAAAATAAATGACTTTGGAAGTCTTCAGTTTGTTCTGAGATGTACTATTTGAAAGGAGTAAACACTCTCTTCCCTGTATTTTTAGAGCCTGTTTGCTCCCTCCTGGTAATTAAGGCTGTTGCCTAGTGACGTCATGCCCACAAACTGCTTGCTGATTGGGCTGCACATGATGATTTTCTCTTGGCAACTAACACCCTTCAAAACAATTTTGTTATTAACACACACAATCACCAAAATGCACACATACACACCTCCCTGAAATTCACACTGAATTTGTGGTCCAACTAAAAAGGCTGAGCTTCATGTGAAGAAAGGAAAGCTTGAAGAAGTAGCCGAAAGCAGAGTTAAACAGACGTCTCTAGTAAAGCATTAGTGTCTCACCTGGCCATGGTCTCAGGTCTTCCTCCACTTTGCATGTCTTCAGAGCGGGGGTGTCCATTTGATCCTGCCACAGGGCTGGTGTAACACACAAAACGAGATTATTAGAATTAAATCAGTCAAGGAATTCTGTTTTAAAATCTTCCTTTTAGTATTTTGTGGAACGCAGAAAAATGTGTCGGTTGTTTATGTGTACAGGGTGAGGAAGTAGCGCCATAGAAATCTAGAGCAGCGTCCACAAAAAACTCTCTATGACAGACTTGTCAAAACTGTCTTGACATCTGGCGGTTTGGAGATGTGTCTTCCTGTCACAGGTTGGCCTCTGCTGACTGAGCAGCGAAGATCGGGTAGAGGAGGGGCTTTTTTTCTCACCAGAGTGAGATCAGGCTTGGAAAAACATGCTTGGTTGGTGCATGGGAGATATTTTTGGGTGTTTCAGACGAGACACTGGACGGGCAGCGGAGACCTGTGAAGTGGCAGGACACTCAATAGCCTGTCCCGCAGAGCTGTCAGGAAGCGAGGGAGGGTCGAAGACCTACTGGCCCAACGCGTGGGACCCTGCTTCACACTCAACGGCCACACCGCAGGAGGGCTGACACAAACGGGGGGCTGTTTGCTCTCGGTCTGAGACGTTGCAGATGTTACATGACAACTAGCACGGAGCCCTGTGCACATCTCAGCACATTGGTTGTGCATCTACCAGTCTCTGAGCTGAGTTACATATTATTAATTTTTTGTTTCTACAATGCACATTAATATTCAAGTATGAAACCTGCATATTATAAAACCACATTTTTCTCATCGAGCTTTGCTTTTAATGGGAGCAGCAGTCGGCCATGTGGTATCACTATGACTCTGCCCTACGCTGTCGAGATACCGCAATATAGTAAACTCCTAACCTCCTGTAGTGGCAATTAGGACGGAGGAGGATGCCAGAAGCAGGGAGGGGGGTGTAGCGCTGCCGCCGGGCTGTTCACCTATAGCCGCACTGGGCTCAGAATGTGTAAGATCTGTGCTTCCCCTGGAGCTCCTCCACTTCCTCTGCAAAGGCCCAAATCAGCACTCAGTCACCGAGAGGTCCCACACTATACCTCACAATGGCAAATTCTTACACATAAATGGCCTTATTCAGAAAGGCTTGCGAGCAGCTGGTGCGATTCGCTCAAGAAAATAAACATTTCCTTCAAATATTTTGATTGGCCAGCAGACAACGTCAATACCAGAGGCACAGATTACCCCTGTTAATAAGAAGACCAGCCCCCTGGGCGGGGCTGAGTAGTGGGGAGGGCGGGGGCTGGAGTGGGAACAAGCGCCGACTGCGTCACTAATAAGTAGCTTTGGGGTGGTTCCAGTGTAGTTTTGGGGAGGACACAAATAAACACATGCAATGCTTTTGAAGTGCATGTGTAGATGAAAGGCTGAGAAAGATGTTTGAGCCAAAATGGCGTCCGTCCTCGTGACTCCGGATCCAGCAACGCCTCTAAAACATGTAATGTGCCTGCCGTAATGAAGCGTGTCATTGAGACACAGTGAATGCTGGTCCTTGTGCTGGCTTCCTGTTTCGCTTAGGCCTTAGGCGTCGCAACGGGGAGAGAATGTGAGAGAGCAAGCAAGAGAGAAAGAAAGACGCCAGCGAGAGAAGGAGAGAGAAAGAGAGCGTGTTAGAGAGGGGAGGAACACGGCCTTGGCTCAGCTATGTGGGACATTTGATATGTCTTTTGAGCCCTCACTTATAACGTGAGCAAAAACAAACACATGGGCTGAAAAATCCTATGTTCTCTTTGAGAGCTCGTCGTCCTCCCACCCTTCCCCTCTCCCCAGACTCAATAGAGACTGTTCATGGCACACATGTAGTTTCTGTAATTGCTGAAATGTAAAACTCAGCCTGACTCTGATGTGAAATTATAACTTATACAAACAGTTGAGTCTGGTAAAAAACAACTTGCTCTCACTTCTCTTTTTTTCCACCAAGGAGGTGGCTTCAAAAGATTCTTCTTTTTTTTGTTGAAGAACAAAAACATTTTCAGTTTGAATTATTCATCTCAGGGTCACAAATGATGTAACCACAAGTGAAGCTTTCAGGCACCATAACAAATAAACTCCGTGGCAGCCATTGACATATTATGTAAATAATGGAGTGCAGAAGTAAAACATAGCATCTAAAGGACTGTTCCAGATTCCTGCTCGTATTGGTTGTATTGGCCTCAGAGGGGCAGCTTCCTGCTTGGGTTTGGCAGAAATGAGCATGAAACCTAACTAGCGTGACGGCAATACTCTAAAGTCCACACCACAGCTACCTGACGGTGCTAATTTCCTGTCTCGCTCTTGCTTCTAATTGGCTGATCATGTCATTCTGGATGTGTGAATTAGTGTGAGCCTCTCAGCCACGGCAGTAGCAGAGTGCCGCCCCGAACCTGGGGGGGCCGGCCAGCTTGTTTATGTGGTGTAAACAGTGTGGTCACTGTGGACGAGGCGGGAGGGGCACAGCTGCATCGGGCTGGTCCTCCATCAAACAGGACTCTCTAGTTAAGTCCAGTCCAGAGGCCGCAGCCTGAAAATACTGGACTAGAGGGCCAAAGCACAGCTGCAGCAGATGTGTGCCAGTGGTGCAGGAGGAAGCCAGAGGTGCCAACATGTGTGAAAGTGTCATTAATAAAAAAAATGAATTTTTTGAATGAAATGAACTCCCAGGATAAACACTGAGTACTTTTCCAAAATGAAATGTGAAATATATTATTTCTGCATATTTTTAATAATATCGCCACTTGGGTCACACACACTTTTGGGCCCTCATCAAAGCATCGAGCACTCAACTCGATGGCGGAACGTTATGCTAGTGTCTGATATTCATCTGCAGAGGGGAACACACAGGTGTTGGACTGAATAACATGGTAAATGATACAGCCTCAAAAGTCCCAGGACTTTTTTTTTCATGATTATATTGTATTTCTTTTTTTTTTCTTCCCTCGTGCTGTTAAAACACATTTAAGTTTAAAGAGCCGCTTTTGTCTCGGCTGTCTGTTAGAGGCTGTGCCAGGGGCTTGTTGAGTTTTGTCTGCCGTTAAAATGGAACAAGGTAAAACTGGAATCTGTTTTCCACTTTGAGGAAAATCTAATTTTCTATCATCCGTTTGCTTCTCTTAGAATAGAAAGATCTGTGTGTATATTAAAAAATGCAATGTCACAGTTAGATGTCAAGGGATGAACTCAATTCTGTATCTGAGGAAGAAGAAAATTGCCACCCACCGATACGTACAGTATACACATGTAGGCTGCCTCTCGAGGTTTTGAAAACCAGAATAACAATTTAGTACTTGATTACCTGAGTGTCAGATTTGCTTGACTGCACTAGTTGAACCACACATGTAATAAACACACACACGCACACATGCACACACACACACACACACACACACACACACACACACACACACACAGACACATACACATACACACACGCACACACACATTCCTTCCACCCTTGCTGAGAATCATTCCACTTGTCTAGCAGGCTTACCTGTGGCCACAGAAGAACAAAAACAAGCAGTGAATGCAGCGTCTGCCAGCGTGCAGGAATCCTGTCACTGCATGCACTGTAATGAGCTCTTAATCACCCTGTCTGTCTGGGGCACTAGCGGAGAACTTGCAACACTAGCACACAACTCTGTGTGTGTGTGTGTGTGTGTGTGTGTGTGTGTGTGTGTGTGTGGGCGTGTTCATGTTTTGTATTTTCAATGTGCTTATGGTGCAAGTGTGTGTGTGTGTGTGTGTGTGTGTGTGTGTGTGTGTGTGTGTGTGTGTGTGTGTGTGTGTGTGTGTGTGTGTGTGTGTGTGTGTGTGTGTGTGTGTGTGTGTGTGTGTGTGTGTGTGTGTGTGTGTGTGTGTGTGTGTGTGTGTGTGTGTGTGTGTGTGTGTGTGTGTGTGTGTGTGTGTGTGTGTGTGTGTGTGATTTAACAGGGTAGCATTAAGCAGATGTCTGGAGACACGTCTTGTTGACAAGAGAACTGAGACAGTATTTCATTGCTCAGACAACAATATGAAGCAAGGAGGCTTTAGGAGGAGATGACACTGTATTTTCTTATTTAGCTGTCTTCAAGGGGGAGAAGTGCAAGGCTCCAGCCCCGGATAATGGAAAACATCTTTTGTAACGGCAAGGCGGGAATCCATTTAATTATAACGTGTTGATGGACGATCTATCACCCGGCAGTTCTCAAACAAACAGGCCCCGGGATTTAAAGTATCTGCAAAATACAACAGTGTCTGGCAGGTCTGCCAAGAGCAGAGCCGTGTGTGCTGTTGATATGTAAACACGTCCCTGTGTCTCTAAATGGGATTTATTACAACAAGTCTATTTTCGTTTGAGCTTTCCTTGTAATACTGCCGTGTTGTTGTCTGCTGCATGAGTCCTACACATACGGGAGCGCTGCGTGTGAAGTGTGCCGCCGCATATACGTTTCCAGTGAGCTGCTCAGACACTCCAACAGATAGACGTGGTGGGAGGGAGAAAGCCCTCTGTTCTGTTATTTAATTATTTTACCACTCTTGCCCTGCGGTATGCCGTCATGATGGTAATACCACAGATTAAGGTGTGCGGTTTTAACAGCCCTTCCCCTCGTCTGTCTCACTCACACACTTCTTATAGACGGCCTCTAGTTGCTGGCAGCTGTAACGCGAAGCTCCAAGGCCTTCACCGTCTCTGACAGCCCCGGCTGATGTTAATGTGTTGTGTCTGCTCACCGTGTATGTACTGTACATGTGTGTGTCGCAACATCGCAGCCCTTTGAAGCCTGGCAAGCCTATGACACTCTAAATCCAGCCCTAATCCCTTGCGAGGCACAGCAAAGAGCTCCTCTTCGTCTGCTGTCTGGACCAAGTCTGTACACCCCCCCCCCCCTTGTATTCAAGTCAGAAACTTAAAGCGCCCAGTATAAGCTTAGCTGCAGGGGGCTTTTTATTGGCAGATATCCTACAGCGCTCACGCCAAACTCTAACCCATCTGAAAACTATCATCACAGTGGCTGTATTGTGTTGAAGATCTGCACTGTTTATTTTCGGCGTAAGGGTATTTTTTAATTGGCTGACATTTTCTCTCGTTCGAGGGCTCAACATCCATATCAACAGTTGATAAGGACATGGGGTAGCAGGGCAAACAGATCCTGTGTTCTCCGCAGTCAGCTGTTAGATAGGCCCGCACTAGTGAGTCAGCGCTGGCTAAGCGAAGCACAAGGCCAAACACTAGTGATACACAGCGATAGAGTTCCACCCACACACGGCCCACAAGCTCTCCTGTACACAGCAACATGCTGATACAAAGGTAATGAGATTCATTAGCTGGCATTAGAACTCAAGAGTGGGTGTGTGTGTGTGTGTGTGTGTGTGTGTGTGTGTGTGTGTGTGTGTGTGTGTGTGTGTGTGTGTGTGTGTGTGTGTGTGTGTGTGTGTGTGTGTGTGTGTGTGTGTGTGTGTGTGTGTGTGTGTGTGTGTGTGTGTGTGTGTGTGTGTGTGTGTGTGTGTGTGTGTGTGTGTGTGTGTGTGTGTGTGTGTGTGTTCAGACATGGCATCCTGTTAAAGAGGCTCTGACATATTACGGAGACCAAACACTCATCCTCACTCCAACCATCACCCACGCAGCTGTCCACACACACATACGCATGACACAACGCCCTCCCCTCCATCGCACCACCTCAGTCTCAATCCCCCCTCCCTCTCTGCCCCCGCACATTTGACCAGTCTGGGAGTGACGTGATTGCCAAGGTAGTGAGTGGCTGCTACATTCCTGAGGCTGTAGTGTGCGGCGTGAGGAGGCCGGCTTCAGCCCCTATGCCAGGCTGGGTTGGCAGCACCCGCCATGCCACCTGACCACTTACTCAACCCTCCAACGCAGGGCCCCCGGACCCTCCAACGCAGGGCATCCGGGGACAGAACTGACATGAGCTTCCCCTCGGCTGGCCAGATAATGTGGGAAATAACTCGAAAGGCCCAAAGAGGAAACATTTACTTGATGGGCTCTTGTTTAAATTTCATTAGATTTGTGTTGCAGATTACTTACCCTCTGGGCCAAATCAAAAGGAATATGTTTGTTTCATTGGAGGAGTTATTTACTTCTAAGTCATGGCGGTATGCAATGTAAGCTGACTTTACAGTACCATTGGCTTATGGGGATGTGGGGTGGTTGCGGTTGTATGTTATCAGTGCTCCTCACCTTGTGTGGTGCTTAGGTGGGTTTGGTGGATGGGGCGGGGATTATTGTTCACTTGTCCTATCCGCATCGACCGCTGGTAGCGCTCGATCTCTGACAGCCTGTCCGAGAACTGCATCTTCTGGGGGTCTTCCATCTTCACTCTGTGCCCTGAAACAGCGACATGAGGAGGACGTTTAAGAGAAAAATCAAGGACTTGCCAATTTACCACCTACACAACCAGGAAAATAGGCACAGGATGGCACTTTATATTTCCAGAGTTGTACAAAAATAGCAAAAATAAGAATGATGTTGGAAAACTTTTCCTTCTGCCAAATTACTTTGTGGCAGTTTGACATATCCTGGCTGACATATCCTGAACTGTAATTACTCCAAATATATTCTGGACTGTAAAACCCATCAATATCCTCCACGGTTATTCACAAACACTCACATAGGAAGACATTAAATAAGGCAGAGGGGAGCGACACTGTCACCGTGTGTTTAGCTTCGAAAGACACAAATATTATTAGAATGAAAACAGACCTTGACATACATCGGCTAGACACTTAGTGTTACCCAAGCTGCACCTGCTGCCGCGTCATCCGCAGATAACGATAGCATAAGTGGTGGAAAATAATTGCTGAAGGAATTCTGTTTTCTCTCTTAGTTTAATAAAAAGTCAGCTATGAATTTCTATGAACTGCTGAAGCTAAGTGATCTTATCTTTCCTTCTTGCTCAAAAAACTAAATAACCACCCCTCTCACGGACACACGCACACGCACACACATGCGCACACACACTGACTGACACAGCACTTAGTCAGAAGAAAACACCCAGACAAGCTACCAGACCCTATAGTCATCAGTCTTAAACATATGGGATAGAGAAAGATAGAAAGAGCTTTTGGTGTCGGTGTGTGTGTGCAGGATGTGAGAATGAAATAAGTGAAGCGTATCTGCTGCATGTCTTTTGTCCGGACCTGGACAAACTAACCAACACACTTAGCGCCCTTATCACTTTGATGTCCCGTTGAGGGAGATGGTAAAAAAAAAAAAAAAACTCTGAACATGCCTTTTATGCACACACACACACACACACACACACACACACACACACACACACACACACACACGTACAAAACATGTCCACACGCACATACATACGTGCACATACTCTACATGTGAACACACCTTAAATGTCAGAGTCCGGATGAGGGTTATGCCTCTAATGGGAGGAAGAGATTTTAATGTAACTATCAATGCACCAAAACTGTGTGTGAACCGGCATGTATACATTCTGTGGTTTTCTCCCTGGCATCTCTACAGAGTAGCCTAATGTGAAGTAATGGCTGGATTTGAATATTTTATCACTATATAAAGGGGGCAAGGCAGACGGACCAATATGGATTTTGCCCGTCCTTTCTCTCCACTGACCCATGGGCAATATATCTTCCCTCGGAGGCTGACCCATGGGTAAAGTTTCCTCTCGTTTACCGCTCTGTCCATTTGTTTGTGCCCACCGCCTCCCCTCCAGCCTCTCTTTACGAACTATATAGAAATATCTATCATTGACGTCCCCCAACACACATGCGTACAGATGCACAAAGGGGACGCACCGATGCGCAGACACAATGTCTAAACCACAGGCAGCTGCTGAATACAAATGCCACCTTTTCAAAGTCAAATTGCAGCACAGAATACTACTTTTAACACACACTGATCTGTTGCACTGCATGTGTCTTAGACTAGGTCATGACTAATCTGTCTGAGCAGAGACAGTTCTGACTCCCCAGCTGTTTGTTTTACAGAGCATTAAGGAAAGGACAGTGAGTGTGTGTTTCCGACCGACCCACCAGCTTGCTCCGTGCCGTTACTCAGAAACCTGGTTGGACACACGGCGACACACACTCTTTATTATCTTTTTATCCGTACTCATATGTGGCCAGTCAGCCTTCTTTTAACTGCGACGGAAGGAATGAAGGCCTGCGTTCTCACTCTCTCTTTTTACTCTCACTCCCTCTCTCTCTCGTACGCACACAGCGCCAGGGCTCGGCTCCATCACCCACATAGACACTGTGGCTACTGTCTGTACCATGCCAGAGCAGGGGCGGCCAGGGGAAGCAGCCCTCCAAATATAGCCACTATATGTGTCCTTGTGTAGTTATTAAGAGATTTACACCACCTCAAACGGCTGAGGTCAGGGAAATGATACATCCCACTGCTCTCCGGTTGGAAAAAAAACAAAAAGACAGACGGCAAGGGGGGGGAAATATGATAATTGGTGAGTTTTTCTGCAGCCAATGGTGGTCTTAGATGAATTGGCCTGCTCTTTGGGGATGAAAGTGATCATTGAGCTACCCACAAACACACACGTACACAGACTCGAACCTAACTGTGAATCACATGGCCCAGTTCCAGTTGGCATGGACACGCTGCGTTTGGCGACACTGTTCCGAGCTTCCAGTAGGAGGCTCAGTGGGCCGGGAGAGGGGGATTTTCAGGGAAGCCTTCATTAGGCGAGGCCTGGGGCTCATTAACCCAGGGGCCGCAGTTACTGTTAACACCACTAATCAACTGGGAGGTGGCTCCAAACTTCCTTCTCCCTTTCTCCTCTGTTTATAAAAGAAACCATTTTTGTATTCTTTTATTTTGCATCCGTGTGCATTTTTGAAGTCTTTAAAAGGGTGTAGCTATACCACAAGGATTGGGATAAGCCTTCATATCTACTCTATATGCTTGATAGTGAAGTTAAGAACACAAGACTAACTTTACTGAATAAAAAAGGAGCAATTAAATCACCTTTGTGTAATAAAATACAATGTAGTCTTGATTTTAAGTTATTTATTTTTCATTAACATTCACTTAAAAAAGTGATCCCTCCTTTTAAACTTGAAGCTCTGTATTTTTACCCGGCTTGATGAAAGAAAAGCTCGTCAGTCACTCAAACGTTTTTCTGACTTTCTAAATCACATCAGTCTGTATCTTTCAATTCAGCCTCATGTTAATGCGCTCTCATTGGCCAGTTGACCCTGTCTGTAGCCACAGTGTGTCTGCTCCGACCGCCAATATTTGACTTGTACTCTGCAGGTCCGGGGGCCAGAGGGGTGCCAGCGCTCCACACCGGCCCCATTTCAGAAGGGTTTCTGTGGTTGGATGAATATTTAATGTATCAGGGTGCACTTAGGAGACAATGCCCTTGTTTTCTCTCTATGATATCATAACCACAAGATAGAGCTGGGAGATGGGGGGCCAATGCACACATGAGGCCTAAACGGCAGCGCTCAATAAGCACCCCGAGCCGAAATGGATGCTAAAGGTTGTAGATTTACTAGCCTCCTCTCAGAGTAGCGGTCGCATCATCTGAAAGCATTATGGAAGTCTATGAAGAACAAATAAAATGCTCGATATAAAATGTCTGGTATTAACGATGTAGGCGATGGCTGTGTTTTGGAGAAATGGGTGTGCCGCTCTCAGCCTCGCTTTGTTTTGTTTGTGCGTGTGACTTTTTATTTCCTGATACGTGTTTTATCCTCGCTGCAGAATAACTCGAGATGCTGGTTTGCTCTTGTTCCCTTGAGCTTTGAAGTGTATGCAGATACATTCAAATCTAAGTGATGTAAAAAGTGCAAGCTTTTGGGAGATTGATGTTAAACGGCACCACATGAACAGCAAATTCTACAGAACTGTGCCCAGCCTTCCCTCCACAAAGCCCATATCAGCTGCACACAGAGACAGTGTTTGCTCAGTAAGGTGACAGCCAGGCCTTAAACACGGACGCTTCACCCAATACGACCGGTTTCCTTCCTTCAGCCCCCACATGTTCTCCACTTCTCCTCTCTTTCTCTCCGTCTGCCTCTGTCTCCATTGAAAGAAAGAAACATATGTTCCCGTCCAAAGGGAGACACATTAAACACAAGCTCTTTTTAGTAAAGGGCTGGGCGCTTTTTCAGGGGCAAAGTGAAACTCTATCTGGACGGCAAAGGGCAATACGTGCCTTGGCCCCGGCCCAAGTCTTCACTGAATATATTTGAAGTGTAAATATTTGTATTCAACATATAAATGGACTTGATAGGCCCCTGATAACATAATGAAATAGATTTAGAGTGCATCACTTAACATTGAATACTTTGACTGAACTGTAAAGTCTATGTAACTATGCTATAGGATTACATGCAACAATATTTAGGCAGTGTATAAGAAGCATTTGTGAATATGAAGGCTACTGTGATGGCAGCTTCCTGGTTATAGCCTGTTTGAATAACTGATTATGTTGATGAGTCAAACCAATAGCACCACTACTTAGAAATGCTTCTAGCATTCCTCTTAAGTAAACCCGGTATATGCGTTGAAAGTTAGGTGTTGAAAAGATGTGAGCACAAGAGCAGCATCTTATCCAAGTTGTGTATCCCCACAGAGCAATGTGGGGCGACAGTTGAACATTTGTTGCAGTGAGGCCTAGTTGCCTGCGAGCAAACTTCCGTTTGGCTTCAACAGACACAGGGGACGTTTCAACATCTGTTGAGTAAAGACTTGTACACCTGTCTTCCTCTTCCTTCTCGCTAGCAGACCTGAATCCCCAACGTTTATGTTCCCACCCTGCTTATTTCCGCTGCTCTGTCTTTTACTTCCCTTTTCAGTTCTATTACTAGCGTGGTTCAGAAAGCATCTCTGCAGCGGCTTGTTTGGCACCGCGTTTCTCAGGGCCACCAATCACACCGTTGGGTATTTACAGTGGGACGAATCAAAGTTCTTGTTTTGAGGCTGACCCTGAAGGATGTGGGTTTCACCCTTGGCTGGTGATTGTGGCTGTCTCGTCTGGGGCCTAAATGAGTCGATGCTAGCCACACACAGACATTGCACTGCGCTCATTTACATAACGTGCCTGTCGCACTCTCAGCACGAATACGTTTTTACGACTATATCATTACCATAGATTGAATGCAAGTTGTGTTTATTTCCTGAGTTGAATGTGTCATAAACATGTCCGCTCTGAATACAGTGTCAAGTGGGGTTTTGTGTAAACGTTATTTCTATCCAAGCTGTAAGGAGGAGGTCAGCACAAGTTTTGGCACGCTTTTATCAGTAGTCCACCCGTCCACAGCTGGGGGATCGGCGGGTCCCTCAGGCTGTCTTTGAGGACATCAGCAGTGACAAAATCCCCCTCGCAGGTCTGAAAACAAGCTGCTCACAGCGGAAGTTGCTACATGAGACTGTTTGAGCAAAGAAGCAGCCTTCCTTCTCTGATAAGGGGATACAGCTCGGAGTGTGTGCGTGTATGTGGAACAGAAGCAGTGCCACACAAGGACAGCCTTACAGCAAGGCAGGTTGAGGCAGGCCGAGTGAAGGAAGGGGTGCCAAAATAATGCACCCGGATTCTATGACAATAGAACAAGGCCCGTAGCATATTGAGAGCAATCATCCCTCTTTTGTCCCTCCAATCCACGTGTGTGTGTGTGTGTGTGTGTGTGTGTGTGTGTGTGTGTGTGTGTGTGTGTGTGTGTGTGTGTGTGTGTGTGTGTGTGTGTGTGTGTGTGTGTGTGTGTGTGTGTGTGTGTGTGTGTGTGTGTGTGTGTGTGTGTGTGTGTGTGTGTGTGTGTGTGTGTGTGTGTGTGTGTGTGTGTGTGTGTGTGTGTGTGTGTGTGTGTGTGTGTGTGTGTGTGTGTGTGTGTGTGTGTGTGTGTGTGTGTGTGTGTGTGTGTGTGACTGTCTTCTTGGGGAGTGTGTTGGGTTTGATATGAGCACGGCTGGTTTTCAGATCTTCTTGGCGGCATGCCTGCAGACTTCACAGACTTCATAGATGTCCACGCGCTGCTGCTACTGCTTCTCTTGCCTTTCAAAGCACAGCAAACCAATTTGGCTCCAGTGACGGATCATATTGAAGCTATAAGCTGCTTTGGGTGTGTTATATTAGCTCTAATGGGGGTTGTTGTGCATGTATGTATGTGCGTGCATACATGTTTGCGTGTACATGGTACTCAGGTTGTTCTAAGTAGCGAGGTGCCAGAGGAAAGGTGGGGGCCTCGCAAGGCTGTGGGAAAGGAAAGCAAGATGCCGTTGTCACATACATCAATGCAACGCCAGCAGATGTGTCAAACGACTTTGTGTTCACACCTTTGTGCACACACCTTTGTGCACACACCTTTGTGCATAATAGCTCATGAACAATAATGTGCAACAGGCGTGCATTTGCCCCTAAACACGCACACAGTTCCTCGGAATACACATTTTAAATTCCAGATGGGTCAAAGAAAGTAAATGTGTAAAATGTCTAACGTGTGCATGTTCCGTTACTGTGTGGGCATGCACATATTTCACTTTCAGTACTGTCTCTGCAGTTGTCATGTTGGTGAAGTGCTGCAGCAGTGTGGAGGTGCACACAGATCGACCTGGTCCTTTCCTCTGTGTTTACCCAGAGGTGAACGTCTTTCTGCGCTCCTGGAAGCAAAAGAAAGATCTTGCTACTTGCTATTATTTGCTCACTGTTTTAAGGCCTGAAGAAATAAATATCAAGAACCGCAGGGTGGTTGTACGGGGCGTCTTTTCCAGTAACCAGCAGGTGCCTTCTTCCCACAAACAGCCCCCCCTGACTCCCCCCCACTGCCCCAACACAGAAAACGGTTTATTGTCATAATGCAGCGGGGGAGAAAATATTCCTCCACTCATGGGCCATTTATTTTTCTAAATGCAGAACGGAACTTTTATTGAATTACAGCTGAAAGGTTGTAATGGCTCCCTCCTGTATGGGTCAGTGTAAATAAGGAAGAGGGAGCACACACAGAGTGGGCATTTTACTTCCCTTCATAGGTAGGTAAACAGGAAAGACGCTTGGCTGCTGAGTTTAGGGGGAGTGGGTGGAGAGACAGAGACCTCGGCCAAGCTTGAATGTGATTCTGAGAAACCGTCTTGTCATCGCATCAGAATGAGAAGCTCTGTCTGGGGCCAATCATTTGTAGGTTTCATTCCTAATAGGACCTGCTGTTCTTTTTAGGCGTCAGCAGAAGAGAGTGGAAATGATTTTATGTCTTCGTGGAAAAAGAAAAGGTCATTTTTTGTGTGGTTCCGACAGTCATTAATTGGCCTTAGGAGGGGACATCACGCTGTTTCAAATTGTAAGACAATGTTCTTCTTTTTTCATGTTTCAAGCAAACACATTGGTGCTGCAGCAACATGCTGAAGAGTAAACAGAAGCCGTGATGGAAGAGAAGAAAAGTGCCAGTTTTCAACTAATGGCTGTATTTCCTTTGTTTAGTGGAGGTATTTAGAGTAATTAGCGCTGCTTTCACAGGGAAGCCTAAGTACAAAAGCCAAAGTAGGATTACCAACAGCTGTGTGTGTGTGTGTGTGTGTGTGTGTGTGTGTGTGTGTGTGTGTGTGTGTGTGTGTGTGTGTGTGTGTGTGTGTGTGTGTGTGTGTGTGTGTGTGTGTGTGTGTGTGTGTGTGTGTGTGTGTGTGTGTGTGTGTGTGTGTGTGTGTGTGTGTGTGTGTGTGTGTGTGTGTGTGTGTGTGTGTGTGTGTGTGTGTGTGTGTGGCCCACAAAGGTAGCTAGCCTCAACAACTCTATATGTGGTTAAGGTGGCAACAATGGTCACAGAGCCTCTATCTCGGTCCTTCTTCACTGTCTCATAACTACATTTGATATTACAGAAGCTTTAATGTCTATCTAATCACACTTTAATGAACAGCAACAGTCTTGTATTCCTTCTATCAAACTTTAAAGACGGCATAAATCTAACTTTAAAAACAGCATACAGATGACGACTGGTGGAAACCTTCCTGCTCCTCTGCCCATCACAAGCCTCAGACCTCAGACTGTGGTTTTGTTCCTCTCTGAAATCAGTCCCAGCCTATTTAATATACACATTCCATTCCAGTGGATTTATCAGTCAGCCAATATTTGCTCTGCTCCTAATCACTGAGGCCAAGTATGAGGCGTCTGAAGCGACCCCAGGCGGGAGGAACGCCGCGGTCGGCGGCCTCCAATCACTGCAGACGCCACCGACTGTCGTTTTGCTGGGAAACTCACAAAATCTCCCCTTATCTGCTCCCATCTGTCTGTCAGTGGTATAGAGGCAGACTATCTTAACTACTATCATACATTAGGTGGTCATGAGTTTGGTTGTCGTGATTAAAAGCTGTTTGTGTGTGTGTAACATGCGTAGGCCACTGTGTCTTCAGGTTATACATGTGGGAGTTATGGCCAGCCGTTAGCAGTCAGGAAAGCACCCAGCATCAGACGTGCCACTGTTCCTCCCCTCCCCTGGCACTGATACACCTGTAGGCCTTTCTTTCAAAGACACCCGTCTCCATTTTCAAACATCAAAGTTGCCTTTGAGAGAGCAATTCGCACTGAGGGTGAGCCTTTCATGTGATTTGTGGAGCATGGGCGTGGCCCGCGGGGGGCGACTTAAAGAGATGGACGCACCTGGCAGGTGTATGTGCCGAGCACCCGCACACGCAAATGCATACGCAACATCATCTTTTTTGTTTACTCGCAGAGAGACTGCAATATCACAGGGAAAAAGAACACAGCAAAAGTCATTGTTTGTCTATTTGCATACTTTGTACAGTCTGTGTGCCAAATGCAAATAGAATCAACCTGCCAACTCCAATATGCACCCCCGCCGCCCACGTCTCACCCCCCCACACCCGCCATTCTCCTCCTGGAGTTGTGCGAACACACCCAGCAGAGTAAATAGAGGCAACAAAACACGACAGCACTTGATTTTGGTGGTTGTGTGGGCCTGTGGGTGGGTCGGTGTGTGAGCTCCGTCTGAATGTATGCAGGCATTGCATGTACACTGTTAATTGCGTTAGGGTGTATCCATGTGTATCATTTTCATGTCTCATCCGACAAATGACCTCTCTGACCTCACTACAACAGGCCTCCACATCTTCAGTCATCACAACTCTCTCTCCTCTCTGTTGCCTTAACATCCTTAATCCTCCAAAACTTCTGAGTGGGAACAAAAAAGGGCTTTTTGATTTTCATTTCATTGAATAAATACCAGAACTATTTGCACATTTGCTCGAATAGTGGAATTAACTTTCAACTGGATAAAAAATGGCTTTGAGATTGCACAATGACATTTATCCATCAGCGTCACACACTCGAGCTTTAGGTTTTGATTTTCACACACAGATAGCAGCTTATAGACAATCAAGTTTCAATATCATTCATCCACACATTTCATTTACACCCTCCCAGTTGTTGTATGACTTATCTACACATCTGTAAATGATATCTCCATTTTTACAAACTTTTCTTTTTGAACTTTTCTTAAAATAATGTACTGCTAATAATGTCTTGAGGCTCTAAAAAAATGGAACACAAGGCCCCAACACTGAGAAATGATTTTGCTAGCACAACATCTTTCAGACCTTTTTTAAATCTCTCTGGCCTAACATGACCTGCGGTGACTTCATCTTTTCTTCCCGGGGACCGATTCATTTCAGGTCGTGAGTTACGGAAATAACAACAGCCCCTCCCCCATGTTGGGTAAATATGCAGCGGCTGATGTCATATGCAAGTGAGGGAGTGAGAAGAGCACCACAAATACAGTTGTGGGATGAATTGGTGAGAATATAACCCTGCAGGGTGCTCTAAGCGTGTGGGGAGGCATCTGATAACAGCGACAAAAAGGGAGGCGCTCGACACTTAAGTCATCTGCTTTTTTCTTTTTCTGTCTTTTTAGCTCAGCGTGCGCTCTTGTTGGATGTGGTGTATTGTTGAAGCTGCTGCACAGACAGGACACAGGCAACAGTTGTGCTTCCAGTTTGGCTTCAGCAGAAGTTCGATAATATAGTATGACAGATACATCAGGGGGTTGGGGAGGCAGGGTTGGGCGACAAATGCCGGATGTGTGATGAGGAAATCAGCAGCAAGGGAGACAAAAATACTTAGCTGAACATTAAGCCTACTTTCTGTTCAGGAACTAAATGCAGTCTGTGTACCTGTTATATGTATGTGGGCATGCAGAAATACACAAGTGTACACATCGGTAGCCATGTGTGTATCCATCTGACATCTCATGTGTTTTAAGAATGCACAGTGTCCTTTGTTACTTTGCCGCTGGCTGGCAGCCACTGCAGTCCTGTTCGTCAGGTTCTCCTGACTGGATCAGTAAATATTAATAAAAACCTCCTCTCTCTGTGCCAACTCCTGCCGCGGCTCGGCTGGCAGCCATGCCAATAAGGGCCCTACACAAACAGCCCGTAAGGCCCCGGCCCGCCAGCATGCGGACAGGTGAGCACAGCTTGGCCAAGTCTGGGCTGCAGCCTGTCTGCACTCCATCAATGATGAAGCCCAGTCGCACCGGCATCATTGTGTGGCATTACTGAAAAATATATATACTGCCATCAAAGCAGCGTCAGAATGTATAACCGTCTCTGAGGATGAGATTTGTAATGACATTTTTTTATTAGTTTTATGTGTTGGCAAAAGTGCCTCTCTGCTTTGGCTCTAAACGCTGTAGTGCCAATATTGTGCCTTGTGGTTAGGGAGGAATCCGATTATTATTATGGCCCTAATAATGTCTGAATAGCAGTGTGTGTTTTCCTGCGCTTTGACTGCACCGGGACACGAATGATATTACTCTCTTAAAATGTGCTTCTTGTTTTAATATGAGAGGTCCTTTATCTTGCTCGCAAGTTATTTCTATTTTCAGGCTACCAGTCCTTCGTACACCGAATTGGACTGGAGGCTCCTCCTAACCCTGACAGCTTGTATCATTCTAATGAACAATATAAATGTGTTGGGTTTCAAAAAGCTTATTCTATCAACTGTGATCCATATGTATATCTGGTTTAACTGCAGTGTAGCTGGATGCATTATTCATATCTCAGACTCAGTATTTCAGCATTTACACCAATGAAACCATCAATGTCTACCAGGGGGTTAAGCTGAAGGAGGTTCAACTTGGTACATATCCAAATCATCCACAGATGATTTTTTCTTTTTAAATCAGCCGTCGCCGAAGTTTATTTTCTGTCATCCTATGAATCCCCTCTCAGCACCATGTAACAGAGTTTAATGGAGCCCTAAATTCCTCCTGCCCTATATTAAACAGTGTCACTTTATAGCAGCCAGCGCCAGTGTAAAAGTAGCACGGCCACTCTGACGCCTCAGCTGGAGCCGTAACGCGCTGACAGACAGACGGGAGACGACCTTAATGTACGCAGTTATTTCAAGCTGAGACACTCGCAGATGCACATGAGAATGTGCTTATGCACACACACACACACACACACACACACACACACACACACACACACACACACACACACACACACACACACACACACACACACACACACACACACACACGATAAGCTCCTTTTTTTTCTTTCAACAAAGAAAGATCAAATTGAAACCACACACACACACACACACACACACACACACACACACACACACACACACACAGTGTTTATAATTATCTCCCTCTTTTGCCGTCACTCTTCTCTTTAATAACTCTGCAAATAGCGTCCAGTTGATGCCCCTCTCGCTGTGCCCCTCAGCTCCCTCCCTGCCAGCCTTATCCCCCCCTCATGTTGCACTTGCTGCCACTCTATCTTCCCCTGCTGTGGTCCGTTTTGCCTGGGCTAAATGCACCCCGTCCCAAATAATTGACATGACCACAAACCACACTTATCCACATGTTCAGAAACCTCTAGAACTTCTCCAACATGACACCTTCATAGGTAGATCATGAAATGCCCATCTGGTCTAACGTACTGTGAGTAGAGGGCATACATAGCCCCTGACTCATGGCCTCATGTAGAAGTAACACTCCCCCCCCCCCACTCACACCAGCAGCATCAAACCACATGAGAATGTATCTGCGGCTGAACGGTGGCGCTAACAGCTTGAGCCTCCCTGCCAGGCCTAACAGCGCCCCAAGTCTGCCCTGTGTTAAATCAACGAGCCACTTATGTGGTCAGCCAGGTACGACCCCTTTGACCAGCAACTGGGGGGGGGGGGTGGTCGTCTGAGCTGAGCCACCTGCGGCTTGGAGACTCACTCAGCTCCTTAGTGGTCTTGGGGTATGCCTTAATGTGCTTTACAGTTTCCTCTGACTGGGCCCGCCCCTGTGCCCCTGCTGCACACACACACACACACACACACACACACACACACACACACACACACACACACACACACACACACACACACACACACACACACACACACACACACACACACACACACACACACACACACACACACACACACACACACACACACACACACACACACACACACACACACACACACACACACACACACACACACACACACACACACCACTGCACTTGTGAGGACGATGTTCAAACCTACATTCATTATCTGTAGGTTTACCATAACCGCCAACCTCCTTAACCTAGTCTTAATTCTAATCTCAACCCCAAAACCAGGTCTTAACCCCAAAATATATTCAGTGGAAACCGAGCTTTGGCACATGTGAGGTGTGAACTGATTTTTGTACCTCCACTATGTGACACTATCAGACATGCTCACAGAGTTAGATTTACATTTATCATCTGCACATGACTCATTCGGCTCTTTTAGCATGAAGAGACACCGATACCCCACACCCCCAATAGCTGCTTTTAACCGGGTGGCATGGAGCATCAAATCGCACCACAATGCTTTTTTTAGTACCAACAATAGTAGCGTTGCAGTGTGTGTGTGTGCGTGTGTGTGTGTGTGTGTGTGTGTGCGTGTGTGTGTGTGTGCGTGCGTGTGTGTGTGTGGGTGGGGGGGGTGTACTCACTGCGCGGTTCTCGGGGTCCATCCACGGTGACTTTGATGGCGCGGTGGTAGGTGGCCACTTGCGGCGGTCCGGTGAACACGGTGATGGTCAGAGTGAAGCTCTTGCCTGCAGCACAGCAACAACATGTCCGTGAGATTTATGGAACTCGTTTCACTGTGTAAACGGCCCTTAACAATGATCTATTCCTCTGTTGTGCGCAACAATACATGGCTTGTTCAACTTCAAATCATCACCGGCTTTTATCCCGCTACAGCCTTTGAATTAAGGATTTTTTTTTAAAGCAGGGGACCACCTCTTTTGATGGCCTGACTGCGGGTATGATTTTGATTATTGAGACAATGTGTTCCAGATTACACGAAAGGCATTACAGCCAGAGTTTATCGTTCAACAAGGCAGGATCTTGCTCCCATCTGCATCAGAGCGTCCGGCCTGAGAAAGGCAGCTCTTGTTATAAAAAAAAAGAGACTGCGTGGGAGGAAAGAAGAAAAAAAGAATCCTCGGGTGGGGTAATTGACTATACAAATGAAAGCTATAAACCACTTGTTTAATTTGACTAGAACTATTTCCTGTTCATCAAATCATAGCTTTTTTAACATTACGATAAAATACAAACGGTCTAGAAGAGGCTCTGAAGGGACAGAGGAAAATCCCTTCTTAAGATTTTTGTGAACAATCACTCTGTATTTTTTATTTCAGGACATTTAATTATTTATGCCTGAGAAAATGAGGCTTTGATTTAGTCAATAAGGCACAAAAAAAAAATTTCAACAGCCCTATGCATTAACCACAACATCCCATGTTAATGTGTGATTTCTTTTTTTTATTGCAGCTATTAAACCCACGATAAATTGGCCTACTGCGTATTAGGCTAAGCTTTTTGTTGCCGGGGATTATTTGACAAATTGTCCCAGGGCATGCATTTCGAGGTGGGTTTTCCATCCATCCCTCGGATAAACACCACGTGGATAATTATATATATATTCCCCTGGATTATGAAAAATACAGTCACATCGCCTCTGTTCATCGTGCAGGCCAGATGTTCTGGATGACACCTGCGGACGTCAGTTTGCGAAGTGTTGGCACATAAATGATTCCAGATCTGCTCTTTATAATTGTTGTAATAGACAACAGAGATCAGTCAAATAATATAAAAGCTATTCATATAAGGACTAAGCAGTTCGGTCTGTACAACATAACTTGACCTAGTATTTTTCCATATTTAAAAAGAAAATTAAGTTATCACTCGATCTCCTCTTAAACCCAGAAATGTCATTTTATTATAATTATTAGCGCGTTTCCAAATGTTGCTGCACATGGCATTACAAACAGTCCTCTCGCTGTGTGTGTGTGTGTGTGTGTGTGTGTGTGTGTGTGTGTGTGTGTGTGTGTGTGTGTGTGTGTGTGTGTGTGTGTGTGTGTGTGTGTGTGTGTGTGTGTGTGTGTGTGTGTGTGTGTGTGTGTGTGTGTGTGTGTGTGTGTGTGTGTGTGTGTGTGTGTGTGTGTGTGTGTGTGTGTGTGTGTGTGTGTGTGGGTGTAGCCTACTGTAGGAGAGAGAATTTCAGCTCACCTCGTCCGCTCCTTCCCACAAAGCGCAGGTCGTTGAAACGGGCCACCTGGTTCTTCATCGCGGCGGAGGCGTTCCTCAGCTCAGCCGAAAAGTTCTCGTCGTTCCCGGCCATCACGGTGACCAGAGTCCCGTCGGGGACATCACCGAGAGCCACGATCTGTACCGGGTAAAACGACCGGTCACTCTGGGTCACCAAACGAAATATAGGCTGCACAATGCACGCGTAAAACCGCATCTGACTTCCATAATATAAGGAATAGTTTTACAATTTTGCCAGCATGTCAACAATTTAAATATGACACATAATGTAAAGACTCCAATCCAATATAGATTAGTGGCATTTATATATTTATGTTATAAACACGAGTGCCATGATACATATATTTTATTTATTTATGTTTTTGTGTTGTCATCGGATCTGATCCAAATACAACATTTGACAATGCGATGCATAATACTGAAACAAGCTTCAGATATTTGCATATAAATTATATAAAATATATAAACATAATAGGCCTACAGGAAAATAAATAATAATACAAAATAGATCTAAATATTTCCTCAGACTAATACAGACCTATCATCTACAATATTTACAAGGGATTGGATGGAGCCGAGGCCAAGCCAAGCGTTTTTTAAGGCTTAATTTTAACAATTGAATATCCTACTTTAACCACAATGCGAAAACCAAACAACAGAACGTGCAGGTCACTGTTATTGATCAAATAAAAGCTTTTAAGAACCCTATAATCAATGTGTTTGGTCTTGATTAATTATCTTACAGCATTTTCTTATGCTCTTCCTACAGTCAGAAAACCAAAGTGTGCGTCATTAAAATAAAACCAGAAAAAGTAAAACCAGAACACATGGGTCTTGCCTTGAAAGCCACGGGCAGCGTCTTGTTGCACCTCCAGTGGGACGGGAGCACGGAGCAGAGGAAGTTAGGGCTGTCGGTCCGGACCAGCTCTCCGGCGTGGTCCGCCAGCACGTCCACCACGTTCCTGCTGTCCGATCGTGACCTGTGAGGCCCCGGGGTGGCCATGGCCCCGTTGCCGTCTCCGATCTTACTGCAGGGGAAGGACGTGGAGGGCGGCGGGAACCGTCTGGTGGTGGGCGAATCTGGAATATGCATCACAACAGCGTGGGTCAGTGCCACCTGACTGGCTCTGTATCAGAACCTTTTCTAATAGTTTTTCCTCCAGACGCTGGTGGTCTCAGGAGTCCACGGTGGGAGCGCAGGGGATGGAGCCGAGCGCACTAAGTGAAGAGAGCCTCGCTACCTTAACAGAAACAATACACTGCGGTGACTGTGAGATAGATCATCTGCACAGGATGTGTCAGCCCGAGGAACATCAGGGTTGCTCTGTTATTTCACTAACTTCAGCAAAAACACGTACAAACAAAGTCTCTCAGTGCGCAATTTATCGGCGCTCTTATCTGTCGCACGCTTGGTGGACAGACACTTTCAGCCGCGTGTACACAATGTATCAACACCACAAACTACCCGAGCGCTCACTTTGAAACCTCAAATGAGTCAACGGATCTTCTACATAAGTTATCACCGATCAATGACAATCTGTTGACAGCAACCAGGTAATCCAGCCGTGGTGCGGAAAGGGAGAAACCGAGCTGACTGGCTTGAGTTTTTAAAAGAATGATCTCGACTGAACAGCCAGACGCCTCTTCAGAGACTCCAAACTAAATGTCTCAAACCCGAGTATCAACAGTCAAACTACTGTAGCACATCAGTGTCCTTTTTCTTGCGTTAAAGTTCTCGCAAACTTTGTCCTCGCTGGATCCCTTCTCCACAAAAACACAGCGTGATTCTGGTACAGAGAAGCTCCAGCGGAATCTCCTTTAAGGTTATCCTTTAGCGCAGGGTTATAGGGCGCGAGAAGGATCCGTGAGGCTGATCGCAGAGCAGAGTGCCGCGATATTATTTTACCCGAGTCATTTTAGTGTTTAGTGGTTGGGAGTGTGGGGATGATTTCCACCAATGAATGTACAGGGTTGGGCTTTCAGCAGACCAATCACACGCTGCGCTGCTCCTTCCTCTGCCCTGCACTGCTGTCACACACGAGCTGAATTATTGATACATATCTGTGCTTTTCTCTGCTGCTTGGGTTTTTTATACAGCATATAGACACGTTGAATCGATGCATATAGAAATGATGAGAGTTTAAAGAAGCAACACGTGGTATTAACTGAGCTGCGAGAACACAAATGCATATTTCAAATGATATCCAGTGACAGGAGCCCAAATGGAAAGAGGTGTCAGCTTTTTAATTGGGTAACATATTGAATGGGATGGATTATAACATGGGTTATAGATTATATTGGTTAATTATAAGTCAGCCCCTGTGCTGTTAGGAAATATCTGCATTACATGGACTCAGTTTAATTTATGAAATAACATAAAATATATGCTTTCCTGTCACACTGCATTGTCCCAGAAACGTCTTTGACCTATTTCACTTGGGCGTTTTTTAATATATCTAGAGAAGGATGGAGACTGCAGATGCCTGTGGTTTTACTCTCGTTTATTCACTTTGAAAAGCCATTATATCTGGAGGCTCTGCACCTCCTCTTCAGGTAGGTAAATCACGTGTTCATAAAGTGAAATTATGGGTGGAAGGCAGATCCGTATCACTTTAATTGACTGAACTGAACTGTGTGTGTGTGTGTGTGTGTGTGTGTGTGTGTGTGTGTGTGTGTGTGTGTGTGTGTGTGTGTGTGTGTGTGTGTGTGTGTGTGTGTGTGTGTGTGTGTGTGTGTGTGTGTGTGTGTGTGTGTGTGTGTGTGCGCGCGCGTGCGTGCGTGCGCAAAAGGCTACACTCATTAGTAAGGTGAAATGCTGAGGGTAACATGAAGTGACGGCGCACCCTGAGCCCTCCGCCATGCTTCTTTCTGACACTAGTTGGCGCGTTTGCCTTTTCAATCGCTGTCCGCTCAGACAGGCTGAGGCACTCATTTCACATGTGCAGAGAAAATGAAACTTTTATCAGTGCTCAGAGATCTCTTAAATGTGAATTAATCTAAGCCAAATCTGTTATAAAGAATTCCCCTTGTGAGCTGATTAGCCTACGGCTTTGAAAGAAGCTCCGCAGATATTTAATTTTCGTGTACATTTGAGCTTTTGCCTTAAATCTGTTTTTATCGTTGAAAATGTAAAATATTATAAAACACTCGCATTTTTTCGTTTATGAATCGCTCATTGAAGCCACGTAATGTATTTGTTTTAACATGTCCGTCTCGAAATACAACATTTAGACACTTAATTGATTCGTGTATTTTACTCTAAATGTTTAAGCATATTTTCAGACGTTTGTTATCGTTTGCTAGCAGTTATTTATTGATTATAATAGTACAAATTATTCGAATAGATATTTAGGATATCATTGGTGAAGAAATTATTATTTTAATTACTGGCATTCAAATAATAAAAATGACCATAACACACAATTAATATAACTAATGTTTTTAATTCATTAATGCAAAAAGAAAATTGACAGTAGAATAAATATTGAACAAGTATTTTGGATTTCGCGTTTTTAAACGCATCCAATCAAAACGGTTGATTTGATTTAATAACTGCGCAATGTATCCTTGTGTGCGCGCGCCTCTGCGTGCGTGCGTGCGTGTGGCGGTTTTTAAGTTGTTTACTTGCATGAGAATAAATGAAGTGCAGTTAAGTGGCGTGAGGAGTCATCGCAGTGGCTTCACATTGTTCCCTTAATTCCCCCCATCACACTAAATCAGACTCAGAGAGAGATGCAGATGGAAGATTTCAAAAGTTAAAACAAAAAACAAATGTCCAAAAAACTCTGGGATATTAAAGCTTATTTTCACAATTCATTGTGTATGTGGGATCAAAGCTGGCCACAAACCTCACACTGTCAGTGCTGTGTCAATGCCTGCTCTAACACTTAAAGGGAAATATTACATTATATTCATCTAAATTGAATTATCAGAGAAACTGCTGATAAAAATGTCTTCTATAAACCAAATTTAAATCAAGCATATAAGGTTGTCATTTTTGTAGTTTTATTTTCAATTCAAAACATATCTTTGAGTGTTTCTTCTGGGTCACAGAAATGTTAAGCTTGTAACACCTGACTCTGCGGTTGCTTGTTATTCTGGACAGGGTTTCAGTGGGGTGGAGTGACATACACAAAGTTATCTCTATATTAGTCACAACAATTATACCCGCAATTAAGATAATAAAGCTATTACCATTCAGAGTCAATTCAGTGTGAGAACAGCAATTATCCTTTCAAGCCAGGGAATTACCTTATGGCCCATTGCCCATGTGCTTCCATTTTTGGAGTTTTAATTTGAACATGTAGGGAAACCCCAAATCACCAAGCCTAGTCCACTGTTGAACTCAAATCCCTCCATAAAGCAGCAGCAGCTTAAATCCCTACAGTCCTTACTGCCAAAATCACCTCCGATCAGATCCCCTATCATGCATGCCGCCTCTATTTTGAGTCCAGCTCTACTGGGACAATGACAATGCCGGTGATATTTTAGTCATCCTCCTGCCCGACTTCATTATTAATACGTGACCACAAACCCCAGCTATACCCTCCTCAGTCGTAATCTGTGCTCTGGGCGCCTGTCACATTTAGACCTCCACATTTCAACCTGCAGTTTCTTTGGTTTCAGCCGCACAGCCATTGAGGACAGGGCCCGCCGTGCCCCTGAACGATTTTTAATGACCCGGGTGGGTTGAGCCTGAAATCAAGATAGAACTCGTGGAGGATATGTGAAACCCCGGACGCACCTCAAATGGGCCTCAGCATAAAGGATTCTTACCAATGAAGGTTAAAAAGAAAATAGATCCTTCAGATATAAATCAAGATATCACATAATTGTTTACTGATGGTTGCTCTATGAAAACTTGAGAGGTTGGCCTTCAGCCCCCTGTGAAAGTCCTGAGTCATAACTTGAGTTCATAAGAAAAGAGCTTCCCTTTTATTAGAAAATGTTTGCAATCAAAACACCATAAAGACAAATGATTCTAAATGGGCCCCAAAGAAAATGTAGTTTTTCGCAGTTGTAGTTAAACTAATGCTTCCGTGGAGTCCTGACAAGAAACATGTCCTCCTCTGAGTATACAATCAAAGGAAACTCCATTTACTTTGGGTTTTATTTGTAATGAGTCACAGTGTAAAGACTAAAATGAGAATCAACCCATTAGAAACCAGTGCAAGCCTACGGGGTGTGTAAACGTATACCTGACTCTAAATGCCGCCCACACAACGTTCAGCGCCACTTAAAAGTCACTTTGAAGACGGGGACATAGTCTCCAATACGTGGAGCTCCTTTTTAAACGTTTTTCATCTTTTTTTTGTGCTGAATATGATCTATTAGCTTGTGTAAACTCCTCGGCTATTTTCAGCCATGCACACATAAGCCTTTCGATGGGTAGCTATTCATTTGGGAAAGGGGGCTATGGGGGCAATTAGAAATAGTTTGAGGTTGGGCGATGACATAAGACAAAGATTTCTATCTTTAGAGGAGCTGTGGCGGTCACACATTTCTGTACATTCACAAATTACAGGGCAAGCTTTGGCCCTCAACCCACCGAATGCATTCCTTCCGAAAAGTGTCTGCTCGGATTTCAGCCGGGGGTTTCTGCTCAGTGGAAATATGAGTGTTCTGAATGGACGACTTCTATGAAATGGAGTTTTATTCCTCTCGGATTAAATTAGCTCTACTTTGGGTCTCGGGGTATTTTTTTGTATGAATGATGAATTCTGCGGTGGCTGTGGAACGCCAGGCTTGTTTACCCTCCTCTTTTTTTTTGGAGACCTAGCTCGCTATGAAATGTACTTTTTCTCCTTGATATGACAAGAGTGTCTGTGATTAGACATCCAAGCATGATGTAAGTCACCAAAGCCATTTGTGCCAGTCCCCTCAAAGCCAAATCATATTCTAGCGTTGGAGTGTTTATATACACAAGTATACGGAGAAACCTTTAAACAACAGTGAGTGTGTACAGACTGTTTGGGTTTTGGGCTCTCGCTGCTCTGATGGCTGATTCTCTCAAATTTTGATTACATAATGTGTCAGCACATCACAATTGGTGGTCATTTTTGTCCATTTTGAAAATAGGAAACACATTGAAGAATTTTCCTCATATAAATGTGTATGTTATTTTTTTCTCAACCCGGGCTGTCTGTGTTAGTTTTAATGATGACTGGAAAGCACTTGTGTATTCAAACTTGTTTTAGCTCTCTATGTCCCTAAAGCACTTTATTTGTATTTTAATGTTGACAGTTTTCCTCTATCATTTTTCCTTTGAAGTGCGTTATACATAAAATAACTCCCCAATCCTTGAAGGTGGTTGAGGTACATATCATAAACATAATGACATTTCCTTTTGACTATGTTAACAGACTATTTTCTGTATGCAGACACTATGTTTACTAATGTTTCCAAGACAAAATTCCCTTGGGACAATAAATCGTATCCATTTGATCCTATTTGTTGTATCATTCCAGACGCAGCAGCTAATTACTATGTGAGCATGATGAGCTGAGATGCAGCAGTCACCAGAGGAGACAATGAGCACATTCATCTCATGCATCTTTAATATTCTGCTTACATTTGATAAAAGGTGCCGAGCGGAGCCCAGGGCTTATAAAAGCTCTCTGAATCAATTGAGCTGCATAATGGCTGTTGGGGGACGACTCCAACTGCATTTTTATTTCTGTCTGCTGAATGTAAATGGACTTCTTAAAGACGGCATTCATTTGCAAACATACCAAGCATCTGTTTGTCTATCCAACAATTCATTTCATATTGAATGCGTTATCTGATGAGATTGGTAGCGGTGCTGCTGTGATGCTCTCCAATCCTCTAGAGCAGAGGAAGAAAGTCATCGAGTACAGTTAACTCCATTTTCATTTGATGTACCTTTTTTATACTTCTGCTAAAGAACCTTTTATTTGAGGGTTTAAGCTGTTAGCTGTTTTCCAGATTAGGGTTTTACATTTAGAAAACAATGATAGAGCTATAAAATATACACATATTTACCATGATGTTTTTAGTACTTTTACTGTTTGTTTTGTAGAGTAGGCTATGCAACCTTTACGGATAATTCGGTTAGCTGTAAAATACTTTGGGACGTTTGGATCCTAGGCTAACAGAGGGAACATTCGGTCCTCCATGTTGTCCGTCGTCCACCAACAGCATCAGAAAACACTGCATTTTAAAACTAAAATGTCCTTATTCCAAGCTTTTACTGATGTCTATCACTAGGACCTTTTGTTTTGAAAAGAAGGTGACCTCTGCGGATAAGTCAGCTTCAGATAAATAAGGGGGATTACGCTGACTGCAATGACTTAACTGACATAACCCATCGCTACATGATCAAAACAACCAAACTCCATCCATATGTTATTGTCAGAAACAAAATATATTGTTTGCTGAAGAAACAAATGGAATTATGAGTTTGCCTTCAAAAGGCTTGTATTTATACTTTGCGTCGAGTTGATGTACTTAAAGATGTGACAACTTCTTACACCATCCTGCTTGTGTGTGCATATCTGATTGCCCAACCTCACAAATCTCTGCTTTTAATACCCAAAATCCAAAGTCACTCCTTTCTTGTTTCCAATAACCAAATAAGTCATGAAAGGCAAAGTGAGACACTGATGGATTCACTGTGATCAGCGTTCAGAGGTTGAACGTGGTCAGACCCCCCCCCCCCCCCCCCCCCCCATGTCCTTTCAGTGGCAGTTCAATGGTGCACACCACACCCATGTTAGGCAGGGGGGAACTTGCCGTAAACCCCGGTGTCACGGTCGCTCCGCCCTCACATCATCCGTCGGGTACACTCACCCAACGATGACAGTCAGCCGCCTGTGATGTGGTTCCACGGGCCTGTTTATTCTTTGGAAACCCACTAAAAGTAGCATTGGATGGTAAGCTCACCAAAAGGCCCAGTGCTATTATAGGAGCACTTTGGTCTGGTGGCTTTGTAAATAGGGCCCTGCCTTGCTGCGGGGCACCACTTTGGGGCTATATTGTTTAGTGTGACCTGAAGGAAGCTTTTTGATATGTATGCTCATTTGTAACCTGGAACAAAATCCAGAACTGATATGATTTGTGGTGTTTAGGATTGTGTCCTTCATTCGTGTGTTTTTCATAATGTTGATGATGGACAAAAGGCCTACGAAATGATCTCTGCTCTACTTTATTCATTTCACTGAAGGACATATTGTGTTTTTTAGCCAGGGTCTTTTATTTACCCCATAAGAGTCCGTATAACTTTTTCATCTAAATGAGTCCCATAAATACGTCAGCTCCCCCTTTTTCTTTCAGTTGTGGTTTTTAGTGTGAGCTATAATCATTTCTCATCTTTCTTTGTCTCTCTGTCTATTTGTGTGTAACGGGACACACACACACGCACACACATCCACACACATCCACACACACAGACGTGCTGTGTTTCTCCCTTTTCTAGCGAGAGCTTCTGATGCAAGGACGGCAATCTGTAATCTGTGGTAATTGCATGTTGCAGAAAAACATTTTTCCGCTGTGGTAATCGATGCAATATGTGCAGTTGCGTTGCCAAAGTGACAGCACCCCCACTCCTGACACACACACACACACACACACACACACACACACACACACACACACACACACACACACACACACACACACACACACACACACACACACACACACACACACACACACACACACACACACACACACACACACACACACACACACACACACACACACACAAGAGTATCCTGACTCACTCTGCCAAATGTGTCCAGCTCCAAAACTTTGGAGACTGTCTCTCAGGATGGCTGAGACACAAAGACATACGGACAAGCAACCATAGCCTTGTGACAAACTTAAACACACACACACACACACACACACACACACACACACACACACACACACACACACACACACACACACACACACACACACACACACACACACACACACACACACACACACACACACACACACACACACCTGTGTCGCTGTCGTGCTGCATTCACCTTCTGCAGAAAGATTTACAGTTCCTGCCACTGACAGTTTAACTGCCATGCAGCCCCGGTGCCAGAGCCCTGCCAGAGCCCAGCTGCCACACACAGATCAGGAGACGAATCTTTCACACAAACTCGCTCCCCCTGCTCCTTTTGAACAGCTATCACACCCTGCAAGCACATGATGAAAGTCTAATACTAATCCCTTAATATTACGTGTAAATACGTCTTGTAGAATTAAGTCATTTGTCAGAGTTCATTGCTGATTAGTGGAAGTTGTAGCCACAGTAAATGTATGGAGTGTGGAGATGGTCTGTCTCAACCGTGGATGCATATTTATCAAACCATTGTCGACCATTTCACCGCCCTGACACCAGCTTCTAGACAGTTGGACTGTGGCGCAGGTTTATGAGGTCATCACCACCAGTGGAGACTGAGGGAAAGCTATGATGTGTGTTAAGAGGACGTCTTACTTCTCACAACCTTGGCAAACAAGCTCTCTCTCTCGGTCACTGCAGCTAAGCAGCGCCGCACTTTTATGATATCATTATCCACCGTGTCCTCACCCCTTTACCAAACAGAGCTCCAAAATACATCAGCCCAGTTCTTACGGTGCACTCATCAACGTGCAACCACACACACCTAGTATAAGGACAAGTAATGCGCAGAGACATTTATAGATACACAGCGAGACACCACTATTGCAACCAGACTGCGTGTGCAAACCTTTTCCTCTCTGGGCTGCTACTCTGACTGCTGAAGCCATCCAACCTCCCTGTGTGGAGTCTCTCTCTCTCTAATGGAGTCTCTCTGTCAGATCAAACAGCTCCCACTGACGAGGAGCGGAGACAGATCGCAGCGCTGGAAGCCTTTCAGTCTGACGGCCCCCGAACACGTTTGACTGGCAACGCAGCCTTTGCTAGAGAGCCCACACAAATATAGTAGCGCCACCAGAGAGGGGAAGAGGGGGTGAAGAGAGGGGAGAAGGAGGGGTGAGGGCTCAGAAAATAAGTTGTGAGGCGTCCCACTCACACAAAGGCAAAGCCCCACAGCTCAGTCTTTTTCTCAAAATGAAATCGCATGTGAGTTGGATATTAGGAAGTGCGCATGGCTTCCAGCAACCACCGAGCCATTATAGCAGAGCCTGTAAACCACATTTTCACCAGCAGACAATGCCCCTTTGTGCTTGTTGTGTGGCTGTCCCCTCACTCTGGAGCCCAAAGAGAAGCCGTTTGAAATCTGTGCAGATGAGAGTGAATATGTGAGGGAGAAGTGATGAAGATTAAGTGTCAGTTTTGAGATCACTGGTTAATTAGTGGCAATCATGTCAGGAGGGGCAAGCAGGACAGTCTGCCCTCATTTAGCCCCATGGCGAGGGGGACCTTTGATGTGGTTGCACATGGAATGCTGTTGTTCATTCCTCTCTGCAACAAAAGCCACATGTTTTTATTTTTTAAAACTAGGTCCCTCTTACTTTGGCATATGAAGGAACAAGGTAAGTTACGTAACATATCAAATGAATGACATGAACACAAACCATCAAAACACAAGGCAGAGAGGGCTCTGCCAAGCGGGCACTGGGCCAAATGTGTTCCTCTTAGCGGCATTGTGTTTTTATTCAAAGTGTCTGAAGGAATCACCGTTTATTAGTCATCCCTGCTGACTTGATTTAAACCACTGCGCACACACACTCAAGCTAACCTTATGGGAACCCACACAAATACACACCATGTGCCCACTTCCAACTTTTCAACTATTGTCATCAGTGTTTGTCCCTTTCATCTCCTGTCAGAGACTCTTTTCCACAGAGGTCATTCCAGGTTATGTCACACTCATTCAAGTGCAAATTAACTTCAAAAAGCCCCCACATTTGCATGTACTCCCCTCTTCAGAGGGATTCAGCCGTTCAAGCACCGTCTGTCTCACCGCAGAGTCCGACCAGATTGAAGCAGGAACCTGGCGCTGGTTTCCTGACAAGTGTCCGTGCCACTTTCCTCTGCAGACGTGGAAAGTTCTCGCTTCGCCCTCGGGGCTTTTCATCATAAGGAAACAAGGGTGTGGCAACTCTCAGCCTTCGAGCCAAGAAGCTCAGGAGAGCGCTTCGACACATTCATTTGTCACAATGCATATATTCTGTCTTTTGCACAGTTACTGATTATTGTCAATCATTCCAATGAATTTCAAATGAAATCAAAAAGAAAATGAATTCCTTCCAACTCCACTGAGCCTTTCTGCGGAGAGTCACTGTGCTGCAGGCTGCTCTGTTTCTGTGATGCCTTTGGGCTGAGTCCCAGCTCCAGATTAAGCTAACCTAATTGGAAGCTAAATCTTTTTTTCAATGGAGTCCCTCCATTCTAATCATTGAGCCAAGTCAACGACTTGGCTTAATTGGAGTCTGGGAAACCACCCGTGTGTCCAAAGTCACTGAATGTTTCCTCTCATCGGGTCCCTTGCTAATCAGTAGTGGCATTGCCCATGTACAGTTAGCACCCTGGCCACGTGCAGCTAGCATAAGAAGGCAAGCCTTTCCCCTCCTTGACTCAGAGCCTGAGGCGTCCATTGAGGCTTTGCTGTAACTGCACACTAATCCCCTGATTGCTGTGTTTAGGCCCGGCACGTCGCTGCTCCACGTCAAGGCGGCCGCGGCTAACGGCGAGCTAATGACACAACGATGACAAGGAGCGTTTGTAAACCCAATCAGCAGCCTGGAGCCTGGCTGCCTGGTGATTAGGCTAATCAAACTCTTCACTGACTGAATGACTGGCTCGCTGTCTGCCTCTTATGTCATCACACTGATTAAAGGGGAAAAGCTGTGTTCAAGTCCGTCAGGCACTTCTAACACCAACGTTGTCTCTGCCAGGTTGGCAGTGTTCACACAGCTAGCTGCCATGCTGTTATGTGGAGACCTGAGAGGTGTCCCTGTTTTAATTGAATGTTGTGTTACAATTCATATGTAACAGCAACAACTATGCCTGACATTCATTGACAGTTTTTCTAGGCTGCTCTTAGATCTTGCGATTGGATTCAAGTGGATTTAACAGCTGTTAATTTGATAGAAACTCTGACTCTTCTCATTACAAGTGTAACCTCAGTAAAATCAGTTTAATACTTTTTATAGTCCCAAACTGGCCCTCCCAAACTGGCCCTTTTTATTTTATCGAGAAAGCTGTCGGTGATATTTTCAGTTAAGTGCTCTGCTGTGTCGTCACAGTGTGGGCAATTCTGCTGGACTAAGGCATCGGCAGACCATATGTTAATCCTGAGCAGCTATTACAGTGAGGTCAGACAGCATTTAAGGGGGGTGAAACGTCACGGTCATCATGTTGACAGGCACCGCTCGTCTCTGACTCAGCACGGGGGAAAACTCAGACTTCTGCATGTGTGTGTGTGTATTCTATATGTGCAATCGGCAGTCTGTGCGCCTATACCATACAGTTTCTCGTGTGTTGGTGAGCATGACGGCTGCCCCTGTGAGAAGAGTATGTGCAGCAGACGGAGTGACCTCACAGCAGACACTATGCAGAAGAGATGGAGGGGCCACTTCTGGTGCACAGCTGAGGGGGAATCCCTGGCATGGTGTTTCCTACTGAGCCAATACAGAAGTGCGCAGCTGGAGAGAAAGTACAAGCCCTCTGAAGTTTACTTCAGGGCAAAACATGCTGCAATACTGGGGTTGGAGATAATTGGGTACATTTTGCATGAATCTTTATGAAATAAAAAGATTGCAGAACAAGCTAAATCAGGATATGAATATGGTCATTTTGGCATCTGAGGAAGAATGGACCTTTTTGATGAATTTCCTTTGAGTTTTGGGAAATATTCCTTTTTCTGGACAATAGTAAAATTGTAAACCAACCTTTGGTTGTACTGGGCGTTGTGTGTGGGACCCTGACTTCTTCTGGCTGGCAGATTTTGTAACAAAGCAAGCCGTGATGTTTTCCCCTCTATTTCAATCTTTAATGCTTTCATGTTCAAAAAGCTCTTTATTCTTCTCATACTGCCTGTGCTGCAGCACCTCTTTTCACCCTCTGTTTGAAACCAGAGCCCAGTCTGCTCTGATTGGTTAGCTGGCCAACTCCGTTGTGATTGGTCAACCGCTTCGAGATGTCCTTCACCTTGGCCTGTCACGTACAATGTGTTGGAGGGATAGCAAATAGAAATGCGTGTGTTACATGGTGATGTCACTATATTACAGAAGGATTGAAATGGAGGCGTTTCAGGCCGGGGGGAAAGTGTGGGACAGAAACTCCCTTTGGAGGGAACTTTTGGATGTAAGCCTTTGCAGACCATTTACATGCACACAAACAACAACCACCACAGGAAAAGGAGAACCCCCAAAAAACATAATAGGGCCTGAGAGGGATATCAATCTGACTCAGAAAGAGAGCAAGTAAGCTTTTATCCTGAAATATCGAACTTTTTTTCACTCATCCTTTGTCTCATCAAAATGTTCAAATGTGCCCCCCTCTGCAGAGTCGAAAAGCTCAATTAGGTGGCCCATTACCGACGCAGTGAGCACAGCCAGATTCGTACCCCCCAATGAATAGGCAGAGAGAAAAATCCCATTTTTGAAATGCTGTCTCCACACAAATCAATTCCCTGTGGTTAAAGATATGTTCGAGGGGAGGGAAGAAGCAACCCAAAAACATGTTTTATTGCAGCAACGACAATTAACCGTATGTAAACAAGTATAGAAAAAAAAACATTCTGGGAAAATGGAGGAAAATAGAGAATCTGAAAACATTTCATAGCCGGCAGCCTCTCGCATCCTATCATTATCTGCATTTTTCCTCCACCGTAATTACGTTTTTTTCTTCTTTATTGCTTATGGGAAAAGGGATAGGCTATAAGGATGTTTTGGGGAAGATTAAAGTTGCACATAATGACGTGAAGATTCAGTCTGGAGGAAGGATATTTTGTCTGTGAAAAACATTCCTTTGAATCCTTTGATGGTGACAGAATGAGTTCCTCCGGGCCTTAGATCTTTGCTAAACTTTCACACATGATAAAATAAAACCCTCTGTGTTCCTTCTTATGCAAAAAAGAAAGAAATAGATCCGTGCTGATATGTTTCTGAACATGTGGGTTCTCCATAAGTTTGAGTCATTTGATGTGCTGCCGACCAGACCCATGCCCGCCCATTAAAGTCATTTGTGGCTTTGAATGTAACTGTAATGTTAAAAACAAAAGTGCACAGCAATCGACGTTCTGCTTAGTCACCGGCAGTTTTCTTTGCTTTTCCTGCTTCTCACTGCAACAGTGAGGACGTTGTTGACAACATCTGTGTAACGCTACAGGGAGGGGTCCAAACAATAAGGCTTCTTCATCTGAGTCAAACTCAGGTCACAACTCTCTAATTGTAGCCAGAGTTACTGAAAACAAACTAAACCTCGGATGACACAAATGTTTTATTTCAATTTTCACTTTTAATTGTTTACCTTCTTCCCAGCTTTGCAGAGAATTGCAAGCAAATTCCACACAACAGCAGCATATATGTGGGTTAATAATACATAAATTAGCCTACAATAATACTTTGTGTTTTTTCTACAACCCCAGCCTTACCATGTAATAAGTGGGGCTGGCCTGTGGTTTAGGGCGTAGGTTTAAAACAAAATTAAGAAACAGAAATTGCGAGAAAGGTTTTTCCTTCATTTAGTTGTCCGCCATGCAGGATGAATGACCTCATGAAGAGTCTAATAACTGATGTGGCTTTAATCTTTTTAACGTAAGGGGGCATATGAAATATTATCAGCTCGTAAGTGAAGCAAATTAACAGAAATGAGTCATAGAAATAGAAGAGCCTTATCCGCCCAGGGCATAGACTTTTAAATCAAGAGAAAGAACTTTATATTGTGATCATTTCCACCTCGTTATTCAATTACTCAAGCCTTTTCAAAGTCTGCATATTTTCCTGCCATGTAGTTCCTGTTTTGATTTATTTTGCATGGCAGACAGTTAAAGTAGCCCGTCTAGACTTTATAAATTACATCACATGCATCATATTTGTGTCCCTGATACCAATTATTTTCTACTTCATCTTATACAACTATAGTAGGTTGATGAAGTAAAAAGTGTTCAGCATACTGAGTTCACTGCTCTCACAGCTGCCATACACAATCACTTCACAGAGTTTAACATGCAGACTAACTCTTGTTGAACTGTGTTAAAGACGCAGACACGCAGAATGTCCTTCTTGCCTGCTTGGCCCGACACCAGGCTCACATCACATTCGCTCCTCGCTGGATGCTGCCTCAAAGCCGACGCACCTACACTTTATTTTCCAGCAGAATTACAGAAGCAAGAAGCCCCCTCCATGAGTGTTTCTTGTAAGAAGTCGCTCAACCTTTCAGAACACTTCCCCCCCCCCCCCCCCAGTTAGCGAAACCTGTACAGCATAAATCCATATTATCAGATCAGCTGAAAAGAATCTGGCCCCTGTGGTTGTTTGTCGACCACCAGGAAATTGTATTTACAACTACACTTAGCGCGACTTTAACCTTGACCAACGCAACGCCGAGCGTGGTTGTTTGGAGCCAGAAGTATGCGAGGGCGGAGGCAGGTTTTGGGATTAGTCGACCACATAATCAGCACGCCCTTCTGCACGTTCTACCTGGAAGCCATGTTGCTGGCATCCCTTGAAAGTGTTCCCCATGAAGTCGTGTTGACAGACGGTTAAAACGGCGAGACGTACAAAAAAGTAAATAAGTACCTCCAAAAGCGTCTACAGCCATAATCAAATCCAGAGCGTTCCCTCTATCCAATATTAGTTTTATAAATAGATATTATACTAGGCTAAATTGGAGACAGGATTTCGCCCGCTCTGTCTGTCATGAGTTTTCTATTATTTGCTTTCACTATATAAAATATTGAAACCCTCAATATCTGGTTACAGATTTCTGCCCGCTCAGCCAGTCTTTATGTTTTGGCGTCACTCGGGGGCCTCACACTCACAGCAGGCTTTTCAATGGGCTCCAATCAAGCATTTTAATTTAAGAGGCACGGGAGCAATCTTCACCATATGGCTTTGTTAATAAATTCACCAGCCATGTGTTCTGTCAAATCTCTAGCATTTTTCTTTTTTGAGCCACTGTATAGCGCCTTTTTATTTGTCAGTAGTTCAAGGCTTGAAGCTCGCCTCGAGTTGTATCCCCTCTGAGCGATTCATTTTGATGCATTTGAAGTGTCTCTCTCTCGCATACTGTCAGGCTTTCTCCCTCCCAGAAACTTGTCGAACAAACCAGACCACCTCCCGGAACCCTCCAGAACAACCTCGCTACAACTGTGGTGAGGCATGGCGCGATTCTCACACACAAGCCCTCACTTCCATTCATGCAGCGCAATAAGCCAAACATATAAAAAACATTCCCACCCTAATAAACCGGGGGCCTTTTTCTCAGCCACAAAGGGTGCTGGCTCCCAAGACAGTAACACTCTTTTATTTTATTTTTTTTAAAGGGACCCCTGTAAAAAACAGTCTGCAGGGAAAAGGCTTCCAGGCGGTGGGAAATGTGGTGACAGACATGGCCGAGGATATGACCCACCATATCGGCCCAATCACAGCCGCTATAAACCAGGTACTCCCCCGATGCACGGCCAATATGTCCGAAATTAATCTTTTTGTGTAGTTAATACAATTCTGCTTCATATGGGGAAAGCCCGGTGTTTTTGTGGACCCTACTCCTTTCAAATAAAGTGTCTCAGAAATGCTGCATTCTGGTGAAGTAGTGGAGCTGCTGTGTGAGAGTTAGCAGGTGGATAGCCTCATTGTGGTTATTATCAGTGAACTGCAGCAGCGCTTTGAGTCTGCATCAGATTAACGCCTCGTTGACGCTAAACTCTCCATCCGATGTTCTCTTCTTTTCTAACTGTTAGACTTTTTTTTATTGCGCTCAATAATGGACTGGACGCCATGAGACGACAGCTGCCTTGTCTGCTTTCTTGGTGACTTGTTGCGTGTGTGTGGTGTGTGCGTGTGTGTGTGTGTGTGTGTGTGTGTGTGTGTGTGTGTGTGTGTGTGTGTGTGTGTGTGTGTGTGTGTGTGTGTGTGTGTGTGTGTGTGTGTGTGTGTGTGTGTGTGTGTGTGTGTGTGTGTGTGTGTGTTTGTCTCATTAAGCTTAAGCGGAGGACTGAGGTTTCTGAGGTGAGGCGTCTTCTCGCTTCTCACGCAGTGCATCTGATGTTGCTCATCACATGCTCACATGTGTTCTCTGTCTGCACTGTGAGATACGCTAAAATGTTAAAGAGTTACCAATAGAACACCAGCAGTACACACTGAGTGTTTGTGCTGGCCTGATATGTGTGATAGTGGTGTCTATTTTTAATAACATAGTACAAGTTTGTACGATTAAAAAGGAGGAAGAGGTGTTGGACTTTTTTTCTTCTTTTTTTTAAACCTCTTTTCTTTTTATCTCCTTTTTCAAATGACTGACATGTTGATTAGAGCAGTATATCCTGACATCCAAATAGATTATTTCCACAAGCTTAATGTCACACGGTATTAAAGTCACAGCTCAGGGAAGCCAGACATTTAACAGCGTCTTTGATTTTCTGTAACCGTTCTTCTTAATTTCAGTTTGATTTTAGTTGTATTAAAAAAAAAGGGAACTTGCCAAATTGCTTTGCCTGTGTAATGGAAGTTGTTAAACTAACCGCTCGGGTATTTTGCTTACATGAGGTAGTCCCGATTTGAAAAGCTTTCAGATTGAACCGGCGTATTTAATGACTCTTGGCCTTTGTTCTCCCGCAGTTCGGTTTCAGTCTCCTGACAGAGGGAATTGTAAAAGGATATTGCATATTCACTAATGATTTCCAATGGATGATTACAGCTTTAAATGCTTGTCTCTCTTTTCCCCTCCTGACCTACTGTCTCCCATCGCGTCTCACTGCTCTGCTAGAGTTCAAAATCAAAATCAGGCGCCTCAGCGGCACGAATGAAACCTGGAGTTGGTGACACGCTGATCTGTAAACGGGGAAGAGATAAAGGGATGCAGATCCCGCGGTTTTAGAGTTGAAAAGGCGAGGAAAGGCCTGAGCCTTGTCAGGAGGAAACTATAAAAGCCTTGGTGTCTGTAGAAGCTGTGAGAACACTGGAACATCATCCCCTGTCACTGCGGTTCCACCGAGGATATCAGAGGATTGTTCTCATGTGAGACGCAGATGTGTGTGTCCGTCTGACTGTGTGTGTGTGAGGCTCCAGAGAGTTTAAGATATACTCTGCAAACAATTAGGAGCTGGTAGTGCTTCTTCTGTGGCTGTCTCTAATTAAACTGCAACGAGGCCTTAATTGGGAAGGAGATTTTTTTTCCTGCTGCCTTTCAGTGGCTGTCTTAGTGGTTGTGTGACGAACAGTGGGAATATCTGAATCCCCAGGACGCCATCAGATTAACAACTTCCACAACTACTTCATGTTATCATCACTAACAGGAAGAAAGTCAACTAGCTATTCTAGCTCAAACCAGGTAAAAGTTGTAATCTCCTTCTGCTTCTCCACCACGCTTAAGAGCTCCACAAGTAAAAGCCGTCTGATTGGAATAACCATGGCAACAAATGGCTTCTTCACTGAGGCTGGCGTTTAGCTTCGCCAAGTATAGTGCACTCACCTCACCACATAGACCAAAAGTACCTCCTGGAAGTAAAGCAGAGAGCCTAATATGTTTGTGTTATTTTTTTTTCTTTTATTGTATTGCCCTGTTCCAGTAAAGGGCCCAGTCACATGGAGCCTCTGAGCTCGTATTCAGCAGCGAGAGAGAGCGCCGAGTTTCACTTGATAATGAATGTCTGTGGTGAGAATCCCATTATGGCGCTACTCCATCAAGCCTACAGAAAACACTGGAGCGCAGAGGCATTTATGGGCCATATCAGTCAACTCGATGAGGGCAAATCAGATCCTGCCTCAGTGGACGGAGACATATATGCATTCACACATTTCTTTTGTCAAAAGAAACAAGTTGTCAAAGCTGTACATTCAGAACTGGACAGAGGGTGGGGTGGTGGTTGAAAGGAGGGGGGTGGGGGGGGTAAGGGGGGAGGATCAGCACTCACCTCTGAGTAGACTGCTGCTGTAGTTGGAGAAGGAGTCAAAGATGCTGTTTGATGCCATGACAGAGAAGACAGAACGGTGAGGAGCCTGCTCTTCAGTCGATCTCCGCCGACCTTTGAGGAGAAGAAAAAGAAAACCGATCAGAAACAAAGAGTGAGGAGGAGGAGGAGGAAAGAGAGCGGCGAGGACACAACTCCTGGAGCTCGGAGCAACCAAGAATCTAGGGTTTGTGACTACCACAGGAATCCCAAGCCACAAGCCTGCAGAGAGAGCAGCAGCATGTGTTATAGAGCGGCAGCACCGGGAGACTTTCAGAAAGAAGAGGAGAAACTGAGAGAAAGAAACGGTATGTGTGTGTGTGTGTGTGTGTCCAGGTGTGGACTCACCAGGGTTGGAGATGATAGGAGTACCTGCTGGACGGAGCCTGGGTGGTGGAAGCGGTGGCGGCAGCGAGGGCTGGGCTTGTGGTCCTGTGTCACGCAGCGGGCTGAGGGTCTGAGGTTAGCCAGCAGATCCTTTCTCTTTCTCCTGCACGATGGTGGTGGCCTGACTGGAGCGTCGATGCTAGTAAAAGGCTAAAAGCCACAGTGTATCTGCATCCTCCTCGCCATCCTCCACAAACACACTCCCCTCGGTGAGTGGTGGAGCCCACGTCACATGTCACATGAGGTCACCGGGCCTCTCCCTCCCACCCTCTCACCCTCCCTCCCTTCTACTCCTATCGCATTTGATTTTTTTTCTCTGGTTTCTCTGCGTCGGTTTCTTAGTTTCCATGCTTCTCCTTCTCTGACTCGCCGGCTTCACTCTCACTTCTGATTGGTCGTCCACGTTTTGGAAACATTCTATTTTTCTTTTGAGTTCAAACCAGGCACTGTGGCTCGCTGAAACCGCTGCAGAAGAGCTGCAAAAGTATTAAACCAAACACACATTCAAAAGAGAGAAAGAGGAAAGAACTGAATGAAAAGAGAAAGAGAAGTGAGAGGTAGCTGTGGCTTCAGAGGCAGGAGAGTGTCCAGCTTCACAGGACCACGTTGTTCTCGACTCACGTCCTGTGTACCTTTGTCTGACAGCACATCTGTGTTTGAAAGAGCCGGTGGTTATCGGCCTGCAAACCTCCACCCATCGATAGTATCATAACCTAAGCCTCATCAGAAGCAGCACTGCCAGTAGATAAACTCTGTTTTCATATTTTTAGGTTACATCAACAATCATTTCTTTTTCCAGCACTCCTTTAAAAAATAAATGCATATTCAATTGTAACTCCTTAATATAAACTCACCACCTAATACTATTCTTTCAGTTTAAGTTTGCATGGCAGTTTGTGATTTTTAACCAAGCCTTTTTGAGCAATATGAGAAACCAATGAAAGTCAGTTGTGGCCTAGCGTAGTCTCTTCCCCCCATGTGAAAATGCAAAGCGATTTAACCTGATTGTGGTTTCCACACTTTTTAGGTTATTTTTCTACTCATTCAGTGTCAACCTAAGTTGTGACTTCATTGCATTACTTCCTTTTCTTTCTTTACGAAAAACACTTTTCCTGCTATTTATTTGAAAGCTTATTCTGCACTTATGCAAGAAACAGGAAATGATTCATTCTGCGACAGATTTGTACCGAAATGTAGCAACGAGCAACGTGATAAATGCAGTCAATCAGGGAAAAGACTAACTGTTTGTTGTGGTACTGTTAACCTGAAAATCCTGTGTGTGTTTGTGCCTGTTTGTGTGTGAGTGCACAAATCACAGGCATTTGCAAACCTGTGGTATCCACACTTCCTCTCTCCTTTCTCCTTTCTCCTGTCTCTCAGTGACACCCTGACCATGTCTGGCCACGGGACAACAGACCCAAACCACCGTCTGGTCACTCATGTGAAGTCTATGTGTCTCAGAGTGTGTGTGTGTGTGTGTGTGTGTGTGTGTGTGTGTGTGTGTGTGTGTGTGTGTGTGTGTGTGTGTGTGTGTGTGTGTGTGTGTGTGTGTGTGTGTGTGTGTGTGTGTGTGTGTGTGTGTGTGTGTGTGTGTGTGTGTGTGTGTGTGTGTGTGTGTGTGTGTGTGTGTGTGTGTGTGTGTGTGTGTGTGTGTGTGTGTGTGTGTGTGTGTGTGTGTGTGCGCGCGCCTGGTTCTGTTACTCCTTCAAACTGCTCTGTGTATGGTTGTCAGGCCACTAGGTCCTCTGCTAATTGGTGGACAAGGCTGCTACATGGACCACAGCATGTGTTTGTATGTTTATATACAGTACCATGTTCTGCGTGTGCGTGCGTGCGTGCGTGTGTGCGTGTGTGCGTGTGTGTGTGCGTGTGTGGTGTGTGTGTGTGTGTGTGTGTGTGTGTGTGTGTGTGTGTGTGTGTGTGTGTGTGTGTGTGTGTGTGTGTGTGTGTGTGTGTGTGTGTGTGTGTGTGTGTGTGTGTGTGTGTGTGTGTGTGTGTGTGTGTGTGTGTGTGTGTGTGTGTGTGAGAGAGGGAGAACTCTTCCTGGTAGCCCGCACTGCCCTGTAAATGAGCAGTTGCCGCTGAGTTAGGCGGCAGCGCGGGCTAAATGACACGGCGCGTCGGCAAGTGTGGCCGAACTCTGAGGCCACAGCCGCGGCCCCAGGGCTTTTATCAGTCCGGCCACGCGGCCACTACAGGCCTCCGACTTAACCTCACACACAGCGAGACTTCCTCTCCTCACACCTCTGCTGCCTCCCGACATGGCCTCGACCGGCCTGCCAGCCCAGGGACAGATTACAGCTGTGACTCTGCGCAGCAACAGGGACCGCTGTCACAGAGGCCTCAGGGAGACTCTCTGCTAGGCCACGGGCATGATGGCTGAAGGGTTGTGCTCAGTCATGTTTGAGATTCTTTAGCAATGCGCTTGTGAGTATGTAAGGGAGGGTATTTAAATGTAATACCATCCTGTCTAAAAACCTTGGGATTCACAATTTTAACCCGATAAAATCTGCTTAAAACAATTTCATTTACATTCGTTTGGATACAAATACTTGTATTGCTTTTGAAGATAAGATTTTTTTAGTGAACAATCCAACAATCTTATTTTGTCAATCCCAAATAAGGTTATCATACATCAGTATTTTCCCCTGCCTTGATAATGTAATCTTTTTTTTTATTTGACCTGTATTTTTTTTCTTCACTCATAAGGATATTCACAATTATCGAGACGGAATTTCATCATGATTAAATTCTTTGCAGTCTTTTTATCGAGATAAACAATACAATCCTAGTCCGATCCCTGTTGTAAGACATTTACATGCTCCATTGTGAGTGGAGGGTCTCTGCTGGGTCTCTGGTGTCATCCGGGGTGCCAGTGCAACGTTTCAAAGCACACCGGCTTGTGGTGGATTCAGTATATAATACTTTTTAGTGAGTGTATTTGTGTAAGTGTGACATGTTTCTGGTAATGATTAATGTTGTTTTTGAGATTTAAGTGTTTAATGTATTTTCTGCCTGCTGTTTTTCACAAGGGGAGTCTGTTTCAGGTTATTGTCAATTTCCTTATTCTCGTCCATTTGTGGTGGTTGACGTTTGCATGTCTAATTTCAATGAGGAATCGAGAAAAGCTAAACAAATACAATCCCACAGCATTGTGCAAGAACGGGAATTGTCTCCATTGTAGTGCAGTCCAAAACCTTGACATTTGAAGAAAGCGCTGAAGCCGAGGCCTTTTTTTCTCCGTGCTCAGACCGCGCTGTGTTTTTTCTTCTTTGTCTAGGTAAACATCTGCTTCATGTTTTGAAATGTATCTCATGGCTGTGCACTGCCCATGACCGTGAGGGGAAAATAGTCTGAAGATCATTGTGGCCGTCTTTCACTCAATTCGTTTTTTCCCTTGCCCAGGCCTTGTTTATCAAGCCCCTGTATTTAAGCTTAATATAACTCCTGTTTTGCTGAGAAAACTGTGGTGGTTTAATCACTGTCAGTGGTCCTACGCCTCTCGGGTGTGGCTCGCGAGGCAAAAAGGACCCGGTGCGGTCGTGCGTCCAGCTGCAAAGGGGCTTATTTTGTGGTCTAAAAATTGCAGGCTTCCCCATATGTTCCCTATAAACGTGGAATGCAGCGTGGGACTTGAGGAGGCTTTTATAATAAAGTGGCCGTCATTGCATCAAACACCACGGTCCTGCCCTCCTCTGGGACCGGCCATGGGAGCCCGCTCTTTTTGGGGCTGCATGCACGGGTCCAATGTCCTACCTGCTCACTCACACCTCATAATGCCCTGCTCCCTCTAACTATATTACACTGCTCATTCCCTTGACTGATGGTCCTCTCCACTTTCAGTACCGTACCCATAGTCTGTACGGATTTATAACTTTGCAAGGATTTAACAGATTGAAAGAGTCCCAGTTGGCTTCACATAAAAGTGTACATGTTACTCTTAACATGATACTTTTAACAAGGATTTATTCCGGAAGTTCTCATGCTAATTCTCTTTTTAGAAACATCGGCAGCAAAACAAAAACATGTTTATTTTCCTAACTTGTCACATTTAAAAAAAACTGATCTTACTTCTTTGAAAGTTGCAGCTGCATGACAAATGACTTTTGTAACCGACTCAGCATTGATCTGTGTGTGTGTCAACATGTGTGAGTTAATATGTTGTTGTTGTTGTCATTGTAAGCGGGGCACTCCCAGATGCAGTGGTGTGAGCATGCAGTATCCCGGTTGGAAGTGATCACCGGGCCCATTATTTATTTATTGGAGAGCTGACTGTGGTAACCACACAGAGGAGGGGAGTGGGAGCGCTGCATCGCCACACACTGAGAACTCCATATCCCAGAGTTCCTGAGGGGTGGACAAGTATACAGTAACCTGGTGTAGGACCAAGACGAGTCCGGGGGGATAAAGGGCTGTGAGGAGTGTCATTGCAAGGTGGATATGTATGGAGAATGTCAGATTCATGACGGGTTCTTTAACTGAAGAATTGTTCTACCTGTGATTTAATGTTATAAATCACATTGTTCCCATACATACAAAAAAGCATGAGACTGCAGGGTCATGTGAACACACAGAGATTGAAAATAAATTAAGAAAATGAATTCCAGTGCCCAACACGAGTATAAAGTGAGTGGAGCACTGGACTCTACACATAAAAACACTTCAGTGGTTCTGAAGTTAAGGCAATTTGTAATAAGTGACCTTAATGACCTAATAAGTGACCTTAACCAGAAACACTTGTTGTTATATTCCATGGAATGCTCTTAACATCCCGATACTAGCAATGAATACATTAAATGCTTTGACAATAAATATATACAAAAATGCCATCTGTGGAATATCTGCCCCGGCCCGGCTAAAATGACTGGATGGCCTACCTCCATGTCAGCCTTCCATCTGTGCACAAACTTATCTCGTGCCCTCATTGGTCATGTGCGCGCTGGAGGAGGGGCTCTGTAAGGAAGTGGCAGATTGTTTCCGGTTGTGTATTTTCATGGTATTTTCAAATTCTAGCGCACTCGAGCTGGTTTCTCCATTCTTACCTACCCTACCTTTAACGTTGAACAGTTAATGTAGTGGTTATTTCATTCAAATTATGATGTGGTGTGAAGTGATTACATATTATTCAAGTCCTATGATAAACAGCTGGACAATTAAAAAGATTTGTTTTGCATCTCTTGAGAGTTCGTACTGTTAAGAAAAAAGAAATCTAAAAAAATGCGCAAATTGTTAATATCAGAGTCTTCGTGATTGTGCTTTAAGAAGAAGCGTATTTCCTAAGCATCGGTGATGAATGATCACAGACGAGCTGCGTGAGGACAGATAAGATTGAACATCGTGATTGAGTGCTAACATGGTGCTAACCTATGGTGCTGCTAACATGGTGGAAGCTGCCGGGTTCCTCCATGGCAGTGTTGCACCTCTGGCACCTGCTGCAGCTCTTTAGGACACATTTACCGTGTTTACAGGCCGTAAACCTCCACCCTAACCCCGTCACCCAAGCTCTTCCTGTTATTTAGAAACCGTGCCAACACAAAGACCGAGCATCCATCCTGGCAACGTGCTCTTTAGGCTCCTTCCACAATTTATGGTCGGCAAACAGTTCTTGGTGTAGCTTTTGAAACATAATGCAGAGTAAATATATCAGTCTCATCACACCAGTCTACGGTCATAATTACTTCAGTAGATTCAATTGAACTCGAGTAAAGTGAGGTATTTAGTAGTAGAGTAGATGTATGTTTTAAGAATGTATGTTTTCTAATGTAGTGGCAATATAGTAATATATATTATTAGGCATTAGAGTAGATATACATGGCAATGGCCGGGTCATGAGAATACCAAAGCTAAATACAGTAAATACAAAGATATTGTAACTTTTCTATTAAACTTTAATGTCATTTCTGGTACTTAAAAAATTATAAAACAGTTGCACAAATATCAAAATAAAGAACTTGCAATAAGTTTAACCAACTACATAATTATATGCAGCAAAGTTCAACTACTTGTATTTATTCCAAGTCAATCTAAAATATATTACATTTATTTATAATTACAGTATATGAATGTTTTAATGTATTTTGCCTGAGACAGAGGTGATTTTTACTTTGAGGCAACTTGAATCATTGACCCATTGAATATTTTACTATGGGACTGACTCTGATCCCTTTACTTGGTTTCTACATTTCCATAACGCTGCGTTCAGGTGTTGGTGATAAGATAAAACATTTGAGACATATTTGCTGCTAAATGTGCATCCTAATCAGCTGTTATTACTTACTTACAATCAAATCAGGAAGACGGATGATAAACAAACTAAACGGTCGGTTGAGCGTCGTCTGGTTTTATCCTGTTTTAGTTGACAATGCTTATCACACTGTGCCTGTGTGTTTAGGAACCACTCGTCTTCACCAGAGTGGTAAATGTACACTGCGCTCTGAGGTACACGACGGCACCACATCATGGCAACGCAGCAGCTGGAGGATGGAGTGCTGCAGCCTCACATAAAAGCACCCGAGACCTCAGTTACCCCAAATGCCCCAACTTTCCACACAAACACCCCCCCCCCCCCCCCCCACACACACACACACACACACACACTTGTAGCTCAGCCCCAGCTGGACAAGAATAGAGCAATCCATGGTCTTGCCACAAACCAGAGCGATCCCGATGACCTCAGCATCATCGGGATCTTTTAAGCTAACACAGGTTGAATGCTTTGAAATATCTTTTCCCCATATGATTATTACTGGCTGAATTTGGAATGCACTTAATCTTCATAGAGTTGCAGTGAGTGTGTCAGTCACTCTCACCATGTTGTATTACCTCGGCCTGTATTGCTGCATGTGTCTGCGTCTGAGCCTGTGCACATACGTATTTCCTGTGGTTCAGACACGGGTTTCTGGATGTGAGAGACGAGCCTCGTCTGTGGGGCAGGATGTTCCTCTCCAGCGATGCTCAGCGGTTAACTCAGACGCTGTGTGCGTGTGAGCTCAGGTCGCTGTGCTGCTGCATGGAACTGTCATATGTCCAGTGTGCATGCAATGGCCTTGTTCCACTCTGTTAAAGATCATATTGAGGCTCGACTCAACTACAGTACATCTGCAGCAATTTAAGATTTAAATGAAGGTTAGGTTCCTGATTACACCAAGTACCAAGCTAATTTGTCTTATGTAAAAATTGCAATAGCACAAATACAAAATATTCAAAGTTAAAATCCATTTAGATTTAAGTACTGAAATATTAAGTGTTTATTATGAGGTCATAATCCTCCCTTTATTTCTAATTGTACCATCCATCATACAATGTAATTATTATGAGCTGTACATTTTATTTGTATGTAGCATTTTAAATGTGTAGCTGGTCACTATCTAACAATGTGCGCCTATTTTACATTCTGTAGCATTTCATTCGATGACGGTCTTTTTTATGTAAATCACCAGTTGACCACCAGTTGCTGGGGCATGCAAGGAAAAACTCATACTAAAGTAACTCAGACGTGTACTTGATGTACTTAAACATGTCTGGAACACAACCGGTTTGACAACGTGTTCGATAGTGTTTGTTGTCTCATCAAATAACGTACCAACCAGAACATGTGAGAGATAACATGAGAGTGTGCAGCATGATAACACATGGTTAAGCGTGTCCATGAAAAAAACACAAATCCAGCAGGTCCGACCAAGTATGCAGTGTTGGTGTTTTTTATCACATCTGAAACTAATAACAAATCATTTTTTACTATCATTTTTTTTAAACAACATGAGAAATGTAAGAACTTGCAAAGACTTCCTGACTTACTATGGTATGATCTTGCTTGAAGTGAATATATCTGCACTTTCCTTGTTGTTCAGAGTTGGATTCTTTATGGCTTTTGCACTTATTGTAAGTCGCTTTGGATAAAAGCGTCAGCTAAATGATATGTAATGTAACATCAAGCTATATTAAGAAAACACTAAACTTGATTAATATACACACTTTTCAACCATAACTATAATGGCTTCGAAGCACCTGCTATTTTATTTGGCCACGTGCATATGCATAGCTTAACACATCAATAAATATATACAGTATCATCAAGTTATGCATCGCCTTCTTTATCAGCAGGTTAAAAGGTGTGACTATTTAACATAGAAATCCAAAAGGGCATGTTTGCCTTCCCTAGAATAGTTTGACTCAGTTTAATGGGCAGCTTTGAAACCATAGGTTAACCATAACTGGTGTGTGTTTGTTCCAGTGTGTGTGCATCAGTGTACCCGTGTGTGTGTGTGCTTGCAGCAGTGACCTGCTTTCATATAGCAGCCCACACATTTCAGTACCTCGGTGGGTTTTACTGACCTAGAACAGGGGAAGGGGGGCTCTGGAAATTCACATCTATGTTTCAGTGTGTGTGTGTGTGTGTGTGTGTGTGTGTGTGTGTGTGTGTGTGTGTGTGTGTATCTGTAAATGTAGGCATATGTGCTTAATCTTTTTACAGTTTTGAAAGCCGGTAACATAATAGCGCACTCCATTTTTCTCAAAAATGTCGTTCTCACTTTCTCTTTCACCCCTCCCTCACACCGCCTCTCTTTCATTTGTCTCTCCCTTTGACAAATCGCAGCGACGTCCATTAGGATGCTTTATGAGGTGATGGTGACACGGGCACTCTTGACGGCCCCTAACACTGTCTCAACTCCCCACACACACAAGCACACACACACGTCTCACTCTGCCTCCCTGTTCATCCGTGGTGCTCTTTAATATCAGAGGTCATTGCTCTTTGTCATCCATTGCAATGTGTGCTGTGTGTGTGTGTGTGTGTGTGTGTGTGTGTGTGTGTGTGTGTGTGTGTGTGTGTGTGTGTGTGTGTGTGTGTGTGTGTGTGTGTGTGTGTGTGTGTGTGTGTGTGTGTGTGTGTGTGTGTGTGTGTGTGTGTGTGTGTGTGTGTGTGTGTGTGTGTGTGTGTGTGTGTGACCTAGCATTACTATACTTGTGGGGACCTAAATCTGTTTACACAGTCACGTGTGGGGACTCGCCTCCCTTATGGGGACAAATTGGAGGTCCCCATGAGGGGAATCATTAATTTTAGGGTGAAGACTTGGTTAGGTTTAGGGATAGGGTTAGTAAGGGTTAGGGTTAGGCATGTGTTGGTTATGGTTAAGGTTAGGATAAGTCTCCAGGAAATGCATGTAAATCAATGTAATGTCCCCTGAAGTGATGTATACATGGTGTGTGTGTGTGTGTGTGTGTGTGTGTGTGTGTGTGTGTGTGTGTGTGTGTGTGTGTGTGTGTGTGTGTGTGTGTGTGTGTGTGTGTGTGTGTGTGTGTGTGTGTGTGTGTGTGTGTGTGTGTGTGTGTGTGTGTGTGTGTGTGTGTGTGTGTGTGTGTGTGTGTGTGTGTGTGTGTGTGTGTGTGTGTGTGTGTGTGTGTGTGTGTGTGTGTGTGTGTGGCTGAATCCCTCGGCTCACTAGTGGAGAACCAGACTCAGCAGACGCTACATGTGTCTGATCTATGATCCAGGGCTGGCTTTTATTGTGAGGGAGACATACAGTGTTTCCTTTGTGGGAGGGGGGAGTGTGTGTGTGTGTGTGTGTGTGTGTGTGTGTGTGTGTGTGTGTGTGTGTGTGTGTGTGTGTGTGTGTGTGTGTGTGTGTGTGTGTGTGTGTGTGTGTGTGTGTGTGTGTGTGTGTGTGTGTGTGTGTGTGTGTGTGTGTGTGTGTGTGTGTGTGTGTGTGTGTGTGTGTGTGTGTGTGTGTGTGTGTGTGTGTGTGTGTGTGTGTGTGTGTGCGCGCGCTCCTAATGAAGGCCACTCAGTGCGGCCTCTCCCCGGCCTCTAATGCATCCCAGGCCCCCCGGACTCGCTGGCAGGCTGGATGACTGGTGAGGCTCGGGGGTGCAGGCCATGCAGAGGTTTAGGCTGCTTTACTGGGCCGCTAACACCGCTCCCCTCCAGTTTAAAGACATATACACTACATTGTGCATGTACAGTCAAAGACCACCTTGAGACCCCTCTAATGAATCTCCTGCTCTGACTGATGTTCGATAGGGAAGCGGCTCCTCATACATTTGCATACAGCGCTTTTATTTACGGGAGAAATCACAGATTGAATGCATCATCACCAGGTCTGGGTCCAATTCTCTTATGCGTCTAATTGACCACCGCGCACCGGTTGTGATTAACAGGAAAAATGTCCCACAAATGTCGCAGAATTCCCTTTTAAGGTCACGAGCTTCCCTTTTAAAACTGCAGGTCATTCACTTACTTTCCTGTTGCACTGGGTGACATGTCCCTTATTACCATGAACACAGTCACTGTAGTATATTTTAAATACATTCACAATGATATATTGTGAATGTTCCTGTTTGAGTAACATGTACTAATACTACACTACTAAGCCAACCTTTTGTAAAAAAAGAATGAAGCCTCTAAAACATGGACTAAACTGTATTTGCTTTCATTTGTACACCCTCGCCTCTTTCTTGTTTTAACTTTTTTTATATACCGTTTGGTTTAATCTACATTATATGTTCCAAGACCATCATACTGTATGTTTCTGAAGTTGCTGTCCGTTGAGATGTCTTTAAAGCTTTTTATGAGCTCAGAAAAACACACTCATTATTCCAATGAATTGTGAATCAGCAAAAACAAAAACACCTTTTATTTTGTTGCAGCTGTGAACCGCGAGCAGTGTCCTGAACTTTTGTTGTAACCCTTCAGTTTTCTAGTAATTTAGGCAATAATTCCTTCTGCTTTTCTCTGCAAGTAGCAACACGCACGCACACACAGAAATTAAAACAACACATTCTAATAAAACATTTACACATCTATGATTAAAAGTCAAGTAGGACTAGACTTGGCTTTCTTTATAAACATGTCTGTTTACATATGCTTATATTAAATGAAGTGCAAGCGTTTACCTGCCTTTTGTTAAGTATGATCAAGTGCAGTCGAGCTCAAAACGTCACCTAGTTGCAATAAGTGGACATTGAAGCCCTGCAGTCTGCCGGATGTATTCATTTGTGTTTGACACGATCTGCACGCCGGTTGGTTTGGATGTGCCTGTTTACTCCTTCTTACTGAATCATCTCATCAAACAGTACAGGCAGACACTTTGATTGTCACATCTGTTGGGTGTAAATCTTTAACAAGTGCAGACCAACATGTCAATGAGAAAGTTGTGATTCTCCTCGCTGGTCGTGTGGTGTTAACACCTTGGCTCTTCAACACAATAGCTTGCTGTGATCGAGAGCCAGACAACAATGCAGTAACCACCCAGAGTGAGTTGGGTCCAGGACAAACCTTCACGACCATCCACACAATGAGGGAGAGAGATTCCCTCTGAGCCAGCCTGTGTGTGTCATTAACGCAACACGTCCACTGTATCTACTTAATCTATTTGACCATCTACAGACACTATAGCGTGTGTGCTTGCAGATGTCTGAGCATGTATTTCTGTATTTATGCCTTTGCTAGCTCAACAAATAAAAACCTAACATAGATGTAATCATGTTACATAATCCTCAGGTATAATAGTGATACAACAGTTATTCAAAAATAATTTCTTATCTAATATGTGTGTGAATTACACATAGTGAGAAGGATGTAGCGCTGTCGATAAACAGTGTTTTAACGTGTACGTGTACGTGTACGTGTACGTGTACGTGTACACACATGGCAGTACTTTAGTACGATGTCTTAGACCTCTGATGTTGTTTCCCACGCTCATCGCTGTAAATAGGTCTTAGAGGTAGCAGAGTTCTTCTTTAAGTCACACATAAACACACACTGACACCCAGGCCGAAGCGACTCCCTCTGTGATCCATGCATTGCTCCACCTATACACAGGACATATATGGCAAGGCTTGTAAAGACGCAGGTGCTTTTGCATGTTCTTCCTGAGAAAAGCCAAAGTGCGCATCTTTCGGTGCTTGTTTGCAGATTGTTGTGTGTGTGTGTGTGTGTGTGTGTGTGTGTGTGTGTGTGTGTGTGTGTGTGTGTGTGTGTGTGTGTGTGTGTGTGTGTGTGTGTGTGTGTGTGTGTGTGTGTGTGTGTGTGTGTCTGTCTGGGAGTGGGTGTATAGCCAGGTGCTTGCTGACATACTGGGGCTTTGTGGTTGTGGTTGGTGGCTAGCTTTCTGTGCAGACAACCGAGAAAGAACTGCTTCTTTTTTTTTGTATTTCTATCTGCTGGTGTGCGTGTGTGAATATAACATGAATATCAATTCTATTCTATATCTCTTCCAGACTGACAAGCTTTTCGTGACAAGACTGGGGGGGTTGGTTTCCGCTACAGTGCTACTTCAGTGCATACGAGTGTATCCACATTTGGTGCAATATGCCTCTCTGTGTTTGAACTTTGTGAGCATTTATTCTTCAATTTCATACATTTCTGTGTGAATGTGTGCAACACGCACCAGCATCATCTGTCCTCCACAGCTGTTGTCATTTTCAATACAGCTATAAGGCAAGGCAGGGCAAGTTTATACGTAGGTGACATTTAATACAAAAAGGCAGTTAAGGAGCTATACATAAAGACACAGATTAGATAAATACATTTGCATAAAAGGTATTTTAAATAAAGATGTTTAAAGAAGAAGAAGAAGATAATGGGGAAATTACTTTTAAGTAAAAAAAAAAGACAGATGAGAGATAAAAAAAAAAATCCAATTTCAGTGCATACCATTAAATACAAAGTGCAATGTCAAGCAGAAAAGTCATTTGCAGTTTAACATATTGTAGCATTGGCTTTATCAAAGGCCCTGTTCCAGCCCACATGAGGAGCTTGCTGCGGCTCACTACAAAGGGAAACGATGGTTGGAGTGGGAGTAGATAGCACTCCACCATTCCCGCAGCCTTGGCTCAGGACCCATGGCGGCACCGCGTCACATGGTCCCAGAGGTGAACATGGTTGTGGCCTAAAGGCTTGAAAGCAGCAGCCAGGTCTGTGGGCGCATGACTTGATAAAGCCTGGCTAACCACGACTTAAATACACTGTGTAAATATCTGCTTTAATCATGTGGCAACACAGAAGATTACTTAACTGGAGTATATTAATTGTATATTTACAGCTGATCATATCATCACACACTCATCGGGAATTACATTGAGTCACATGAGCATGATGAGGAGCTCTGCCTGGGACATGAATTGCCTTTTGTTGTCCTTTCTTTGTACATTTAGGCTTCCTACTGAGTGAGGCAAGACAACATTTGAACATTTAATTACATGGCACCAGCATATCTAAAAACACTCTCAATAGCAGCAATACTTTTGTGTTGCGCCGCATACAGAGAGAGCAGAGAGGAGGCTGCTCCTGCCACAGAACAGGACACATGTTGCCACATTCTCACGGTGTCGGTTAGCCTAACCTCTTTACCCAGAACTCTTGGCGAAGTTCTGCTAAGTTGAGTCATTTCAACGCAGCTTAAATCTTCAGCTTCACCGTCGCACAAACCACTTTGTGAGTCACACTGATAAAGCACTTAGACCTGCACACATCAAATACACAGATTGAGACTGTAACAGTCCTGATTTGACCTCATGCAGTTGAGGATTGGTTGATTGGAACATTTTGCTTTCCTTTCAGTTAGAACCATCTGGAGATACATAGGAAACTACTGACTAAAGGCTTTTGAGAAGCAGATATTAGTGTTTCAGAAGCAACCCACGCTGTGGATTAACCTTGCAAAACACAAAAAGTGGTTTCAACAAACCCATACTCTCTTTTCCACTGCAACGTCAACCCTCGACAGTTCTGTATGCTGTCACTGCTGTGAATAATGTGTCTATGGGAATGACTCGTCCAAGTGAATGAATAGCAGTGTGTGAGCCATTGTTCCACTGAAGAAACTTAGATCTGCCTTCACCATACAAAAGCAATGATGGGTTATGAGAGTTACACATGGTCATTCATCAAAACCAGATATGTACGCTAGAGCTGCAGGGACTAATCGTTTATTTCTTGCGGATTGAATTAATGGGCAACTTTTTTGATAAGTTATTAATTGTTTGAGAGGACATATTCTGCTCATTTTTAGGTTCATGTTTGTATGTTGGGCCTCTACGGTGACATGTTCACGTGGTTTAATGCTCAAAAAGCTTTTTACTCATACTGCCTCTTTTTAGCCTCTGTCTGAAACCAGAGCCCAGTCTGCTCTGATTGGTTAGCTGGTTAGAAATGGAAGTGGCCGACCCTTAGCCTATCAACTACAATGTGTTAGAGCTAGCCAATAGGAGCGCTAGTGTTATATAGCTGTCACTATGTTTCGGAAGTAAAAAAAGGAGTCCAATGGAGATGTTTTACATTTACATGCACAACAACCTGCGGGAGGAAAAGGAGAACCCCAAAAAGCATAATAGGGGCCAAGTTAGTCAAACATTTCTGATTCCAGCTTTTAATGTGAATATCTTCTAGTTCTTTAGGACAGTAATTCTATATAATTCAGTACATTTGACATGTCACCATGGGCTCATTTCACCATTTCTGACATGTAATAGAAACAAGTGCATAACTGAAAATGTAAATAATCATTGGTGGCCCGATTGGGTGCATTTCGTCAATAAGCAGACATCATGGCTGGAAAGCTAATATTTGCTAAGCTCTTTTGTGTCCTTAGGCTGCAGTGCAACAGTTTAAAAACGAAACTGTGTGGAAAGAGGCAAAGAAATATGCATTCTAATTCAAGTTTGACTGCGATATTCATCATTTGAAACCCAAGTCCTTCGTCAAAATAAGCCATGATATAAAATATTCATGATGGAATGTCGGCAACCTCTCACAACTTGAAATTTGTGCTTATAAAATACATTGAGAAGGGTAGAGTTTCTTTTCTGAGGTGATGTTAAATTTTTCTGAAAGGTTTCAGTGTGTGTGAATGTGTTTCAGGTTTGTTTGTTATGTGCAGAGTGCAGACCTGCCTGCTGTCGTTGAGTGAAATCAGAGACAGGTTGGCATGAGGAAGACTTGCCTTGGCAGCGCTCCGGCCGCAGACGGGTTCCGGTATGAGTTTACAGTATAGTTTGCCTCTCTGTGGCTTCACGACTCTGCTGCTTTGAGAAAGACGTAACCATGCGACAGACATGCTCTCCACTTTCCCACAGCCACTGAGCAGCCAAGGCTATGGTTGCTTAACATTTGCACTTGGCTAACTACTTAGCACCTTGATATTTCAGCATCTTCCATTTTTCCTTGCTCTTAAGAGAAGCACTTTGTGTACTTTAACTAAGAGAGCTGCGGTTGTATTTCAACACTGACTAAAGATTGATCAGGTTGGGTATATTTGTGATTTTAAATCCTGCCAGAACTGTTTTGACAGGAAAGGTTCATGCAGTTTCACTCCCTCCATTGAGACACCTTTGATAAAATAAACAAGATAAGATAAATGTAATATAAGACAGAATCTCGTTCCACATTTTCAATTGTTCGGTTTCTTTCAGGCTGCACTAGTTCAGTGGAGTGACTCAGAGTTTACATAAGCAAAGTTGTCGAAGCCCACGGTCAACAGCCTGGGGATGAGAGGTTGATGTGAATCACCTCATCCAACACTTGTGGTTATAGCAATGTCTCACTTGTTAGCTCAATGTTTCCATTATGCTAATGAGGAACATATACATGCTTCCAAACCGACATCTGTGATCAGCCCCGGGCTCAGTGACAAGATCCCAGGCCCTCGCACACAGCGACCATTTGAGAGCAGGGATATCACGTATGCAGATGACACTGCTTTATAATTGCATATCGTATAATTTTATTTGCAACAATTTCAACAGTATTTGAATAGTTGCATGCTCTTATTCAAATACTGTTGACATGTTTGTGTCCAAATGTCTTAAAAATGCATTAATTTGTTTGACATTGTAACCAAGCAGCATAATAACTAAAAAAAATAAATAAGAAAGATTTACTGGTGTATTATAACAAACACAATGTTTCCTACGTGTTAAACTAAGAGCTGTTACTTTCAGTTTGGGCAACAGTGCTGATCAGAATGAATCATCACTATTACACATCAATGGCTGCATCTTTTTTTATAATTTTTTATGAGGGGGAGGTGAGCTTGCACCACTGTTCACAGTTGCTGTGTGTTGTGTCTGTGCATCTCCGCCAGCCTTCCCTAAATCAAGAAGGCAGAAGTGAGAAACGGTTGTGAAGTACGACCAGCGTCTTCCTGTTGTGTGTGTGTGAGAAACCCCAGACGGCTGTCTAAGTTGCTCGCACGCAAACGCCGGCCCGGGAACCATGGTAACAGAAGGTCCCCATACACAGAAGGCAGAAGTGAGCCGACGCGCTGAGGAAGTTATTGGTTTTTTGATGGCCATTGCCGTGGTTTCATGAGAAAGACCGTGACTCGGCCCTTGTGTTGCGCAGACAGCCACCAGCGTGGGAATGTAGCCTTCATAGTGATGACAGTGGTGACACCTATGACCAGACATCTGTTACATCCTCAAACACGTGAATTAGAGCAGGATTCAGCATGAGAACATGTCTTTTAACATGTAGATATGTCAGCCTGCAGCAAAAAGATTCTACTTAAAGAGATTCTACTGAATACATCTCTATCATTTCATCACCATCATTCACACTCTCAGAAACACACACATTGATGCAACTTTCGTAGAAAGTGGTGCAACTTAAAGATCCCCTCCACTCAAAAAGAGAGGTGAGTTTTCCCACGCTAGATTAGGCATATCACACATTTTCAAAGCTGCTAATATGCACATGTTGCATTATCATGGTTAAAGTTGTGCATGCATACAAATGTGGGCCTTGTTGCATGCAAACCAGATCCCGGAGCTTCCTTCATCTACAGTGGGGCAAAAAAGTATTTAGTCAGCCACCAATTGTGCAAGTTCTCCCACTTAAAAAGATGAGAGAGGCCTGTAATTTTCATCCTAGGTATACCTCAACTATGAGAGACAGAATGAGAAAACAAAATCCAGAAAATCACATTGTCTGATTTTTAAAGAATTTATTTGCAAATTATGGTGGAAAATAAGTATTTGGTCAATAACAAATGTTCATCTCAATACTTTGTTATATACCCTTTGTTTGCAATGACAGAGGTCAAACGTTTTCTGTAAGTCTTCACAAGGTTTTCACACACTGTTGCTGGTATTTTGGCCCATTCCTCCATGCAGATCTCCTCTAGAGCAGTGATGTTTTGGGGCTGTCGCTGGGCAACACAGACTTTCAACTCCCTCCAAAGATTTTCTATGGGGTTGAGATCTGGAGACTGGCTAGGCCACTCCAGGACCTTGAAATGCTTCTTACGAAGCCACTCCTTTGTTGCCCGGGCGGTGTGTTTGGGATCATTGTCATGCTGAAAGACCCAGCCACGTTTCATCTTCAATGCCTTTGCTGATGGAAGGAGGTTGTCACTCAAAATCTCACGATACATGGCCCCATTCATTCTTTCCTTTACACGGATCAGTCGTCCTGGTCCCTTTGCAGAAAAACAGCCCCAAAGCATGATGTTTCCACCCCCATGTTTCACAGTAGGTATGGTGTTCTTTGGATGCAACTCAGCATTCTTTCTCCTCCAAACACGTCTAGTTGAGTTTTTACCAAAAAGTTCTATTTTGGTTTCATCTGACCATATGACATTCTCCCAATCCTCTTCTGGATCATCTAAATGATCTCTTCAGATGGGCCTGGACATGTACTGGCTTAAGCAGGGGGACACGTCTGGCACTGCAGGATTTGAGTCCCTGGCAGCGTAGTGTGTTACTGATAGTAGCCTTTGTTACGTTGGTCCCAGCTCTCTGCAGGTCATTGACTAGGTCCCCCGTGTGGTTCTGGGATTTTTGCTCACCGTTCTTGTGATCATTTTGACCCCACGGGGTGAGATCTTGCGTGGAGCCCCAGATCGAGGGAGATTATCAGTGGTCTTGTATGTCTTCCATTTTCTAATAATTGCTCCCACAGTTGATTTCTTCACACCAAGCTGCTTACCTATTGCAGATTCAGTCTTCCCAGCCTGGTGCAGGTCTACAATTTTGTTTCTGGTGTCCTTTGACACATCCTTGCTGAGCTGCTACAGCACTACACGCACTACACGCACTACACGCCGAACCGCCCTCTCAGGTCAGCGGACCAACTGCTCCTGAATGTGCCTAAAACAAGATCAAAGCTCAGAGGGGACCGTTGCTTCTCTGTAGCGGCTCCCAAACTGTGGAACGCTCTGCCCCTGGAGATCAGACAGGCCTCCACACTGCCTGCTTTTAAATCGCTTCTTAAAACCTACCTCTTCTGCTTAGCGTTTTAACATTTGGCGTTTCAACATCTTTTAGAGTGTTGCTTTTTTGCATTTAAATTGTTTTTTGTTTTTACTTGTACTTGTTTTATGGTGTGTGAGCTGAGCTGTGTTTTATCTATTTGCCTGTACAGCACTTTGGTCTGGAGGTTTAAAGTGCTTTATAAATAAAGTTGTATTGTATTGTATTTGACAGCTCTTTGGTCTTGGCCATAGTGGAGTTTGGAGTGTGACTGTTTGAGGTTGTGGACAGGTGTCTTTTATACTGATAACGAGTTCAACCAAGTGCCATTAATACAGTTAACAAGTGGAGGACAGAGGAGGCTCTTAAAGAAGAAGTTACAGGTCTGTGAGAGACAGAAATCTTGTTTGTAGGTGTGACGGCCCCTAGGCCTTAGACTCAGGGCCCTGGTTAGCCACTCCCCAAATCAGGGGAGATTGCTGACACCTGATTTGGGTTGACTGCTCAGCTACAAGTATGGGTGCCTGAGCAGTCAGTCTCTCTCTCCTCTTGGGTAGCTTGGCTCTACTGGACCTTGGTTTGTTTGTTCCTTCTTTATATATATACTGATGCATGTTCACACACCCACACACTACACACATAACTGATTAACTGACTTCATAGTTAATTTAGTTTCTTTAAATAAATGCACTTCAATTGGATGAATCATGTGTGGTCTCCTTCCTTTGTCCGTCCTTGAGCCAGGGCGTGACAGTAGGTGACCAAATACTTATTTTACTGAGGAATTTACCAATTAATTCATTAAAAATCCTACAATGTGATTTCCTGGATTCTTTCCCCCCATTCTCTCTCTCATAGTTGAAGTGTACCTAGGATGAAAATTACAGGCCTTTCTCATCTTTTTAAGTGGGAGAACATGCACAATTGGTGGCTGACTAAATACTTTTTTTCCCCACTAACGACTAACGATGTGTCAGCCACTGCTAGCTACAAGCTAACAAGCTAATAAATTAGCAAAACAAATAAAAGATGCTAACTACAGTATTCATTCTGATTGATGCAACTCTTTATTTGAGTAAAACACTTTTAAAGAGTTTTTTTAATGAAATGTTTTGATGGAAATCAATGTTAAACTAAATATGTATAATAGCAGAGTATTAGATAATACTTTAAAAGGGCCCTATTGGGCTTTTGGGGGATTTCCCTTTCCTGTTTAGTTCAGTGACATAATGACTAATCACTATGTAACACCCGCACTTCTATTGGCTAGCGCTCCGAAACATTGTACTTGATAGGATAAGGGTGGGACATCTCTAAACGTTGACCAATCACAACAGAGCCGGCCAGCTAACCAATCAGAGCAGACTGGGCTCTGGTTTCAGACAGAGGGTGAAAAGAGGTGCTACAGCACAGGCAGTATGAGATAAAAAAAAAACACACTTAAGACATTAAAGCATGTAAACATTTCCCCGTAGAAGCACAAAAAACTAATATAAAACAAATAAAATTGCAAAATGGACCCCCAAATAATAAAAAAAAAGACTTTTCATGAGGTAAACCAATTTTAAACTAAATATCTATGATAGCAGAACATTTCTTCATACTTAAAGGACCCATGACATGGCCATTTCTACTGATCATAGTTCCATTGTTGAGGTCTACTAGAATAGATTTACATTGTACAATTTTCCAAACTCACATTGGTTTTCTCATACAGCATCTCTGTATAGTATGTGTAATCACTGAATTTCACTCTCTGTCCTAAACGCCTTGTTGGAGCTCCTGCACCCCCGTACATGGAACAGATTGATGTCTGACCAGACATAGAGAGAACGAACAAGAGTGATGGAAATCGGGAGGAAAGAAAGAACATTTAAGTGGAGAAAGTCGATATATAGAAGGTACGTTTTGTTTTGATACAAAGAGCGTCATATTTACCCAGCTAGCGTTAGCTTGTTTGGTAAAAGAGCTTGCAAGTCAAGAGACAGCATTGTGCACCTAAATGTAACTCTTGACATCATATAGATATATTATAGGTGCAGAGAGGAGTTGGTTTATTGTGCCCCAATGTAAATCCTAATGTGAGAGTTAAAGGACGGTCAACAATATAATGTACCTTGGTCGGTTTGGATTTATCGTGGCATTTATTCTTAATTAAAGTGAATTTATTTTATTTCAGTCAGTCATTTGTGTGTATGCAGGTGTGGGACATTCCAAATGTTCCAAAAGTGAGCACTCCACTAACAGTTTGCGGGTAAAATAAAACATTGTCAAGATATTATTTTGTGCCACAAGAAGCAGAATGTTTTAAGAGTACAGTAGTTTGAATATATTTCTTGTTTACCTTTATCAGACCTCTCAGGCACCCACAACCAACGTCTGATCGGGTAAGACTAATTAAAAATGTAATTATACCGTGTAGGTTTGAATTTGTGAACATGAAATCAATAAATACCTTTGTGTGCACTTATTTCCTGGGTAAAAATAGGATGGAAAACCAACCCCATTCCAGGAAGAGGTCCAGTCTGCCCCGGGTCAGAACAACTTCTATAGGTAAACGATGTTGACAGTTGCATCGTGACACAGTTGTTTGGTGTGTATCTTTATTTGTACATTGTTTGTTTGTATAGCCTCCAATCACAGTGGGTAACATTGCCAGGAAGCAGAACAATTATACTTTCATACATTTCCAAATGACACCCACAACATCTTAGTGAAGACGATACAAAAAACACCCACAAATATTTTTCAAAGATCAGATATTGTTTGTTGCATCCATTTAAAATGTTTACAAGGATTGTGCAGGAGTATGACAAAAGTGCTGTTTAGAACCCAATGTATTGAAAAAAAAACAGGAAGAGACATCCTTTTGTAAATATGACTGTCATGCATATATTATGTATTTGAAAATAATTATTCAACTGTCTTATCACTGCAGCAACTACACAAATGTGTATGCACTTATCATTATTGGTAGCCAGTCTGAGCCAGAAGACAAAATGGAGCAAATGTATTAATTGTTACTATTACCACTTAATTTTTCTATTCCATACTGTAAATCTTAAGCTTCATCATTTAATATTACAATACATCACTTTGTCTTTCCCAGCACAGAATACCTGACTGCGGCACACATTGTTGCAAAACTCTCTGCAAAAAGAACAAATACATCTTGCAGCAGGTTCAATATTAATAGAGCCAATGTGTGGGATGGAGCAATCCGCGGCTTCAAAGGTGCCTCATTCGATCCCTCTCATGAGATGTCAGTTAAGTTCACTGATGATGGACAAACTGAGGATGGAGTGGACACTGGTGGTCCCAAGCGTGAGTTCCTCACCCTCCTTATGGAATGCCTGAGAATGCGAAGAAAACATCACGTCAGCAACTGTTTGTGCCCCATGGCGGTGTGATTTTCCCAGCCGCTCACTGTCTCAAAATCTGATTCTAAATGTATAATGTTCTCTATAAAGATAGAACTAATACACAATTATGAATGTATAATATAAGCTGTTTTGTGTATTTAATCATGCATTGGTCTACACTTGAATGATGGCTTCTACATATTTCACATAAACAGACAATGAAAAAATGTGTCCTTCATGCTGATAACTAGTGTATGTATGTAACAATTAGTATTCTAAACAGAGTAGTGTGTTGAATCCTTATTTCTTGCATTTGAAACAGATACAATAAAAAAAAGTGAACTTACTGTTGTGTTCAACTTCTGCCAAAAACTGTACATTTTTGCCACAGGAGCCACAGAACACTTGAACTGTCCCCAGATGTTGGCCACAGAAAGCACACAACATGGCAGCCTGAAAAGACATACATTGATGTAGTAAATCCATTTAATCAAGTCAATCAAAAACACATAGTCTAAATAGTGGTTAGCTAAATAAATAGAAGGATACATCATGTTTACCGTTGAATCTGTGTGTTGTCTCTCTCTCTCTCTCTCTCTCCTTGAATGTCTTCTCTATAATTGTTCTTGATGCACACTACTATCCTGTCATTACTTTGTCCCTCTTCACATGTTGTCACTTCTCTTTCTCTTTCAATTCAATTCAATAGCTGTATTAGCATGACCATAGTTACAGGCAATTGCTAAAGCTCTGTATAGTTGCAACATCTATACACAAATACATACATATAAACAACGTTTGTTTTCGGGGTCTGTGTGTTGTATTTAGTTTGCATCATTTCTGTAAATGCAGCGTTTTTCTGTTGTATTTGTATTCAGGTTTTGTTTGTTTTTCATTTAATTATTTACAGCTGTTTCCTGCTTATGTATGCGTTTTGGGTCCATGGTTTTGGGCCGTTGTTCCGCGTTTGCACCTGCCGGCCACCGTACCTTCATCCTGTTTTTATTTAGTCAAGTTTTAGTCGACTAAAAGTCTGAGCATTTTAGTCTTATTTTAGTCAAATAAAACAGTAACTATTTTTAATCAAGATTTAGTCGACTAAAAGTCTTAGCATTTTAGTCAAGGAAAACTAATTATTTTAGTCTACTTTTTGTCAATGAAAACTGTTGAGTCTTTTTTAGTCATCAGATTATATAGAACATTTCAGTCGAACTAGTCTAGCCAAAACCAATAATTTGTCATTTTAGTATATATAAATAAATAAGATTATATCTTGTTCTTATTTGATGAAAAACACAGGTTGAATGATTAAGAATGCAGCTTTGCAGAGAGTATCTGCTCAGGTTTGTGGTGTTTTTACCTGTGTTATGGCCACATTGCTTCCCTTCTGATGAAACAATGCATTCGCTTTTTTTCTCCGCCTCATTGTAGCGAAAATGGGCCCAAATATCACATTGTTTCTTTCTCCCAAGCAGTGGTGGCACTGGCTTTAGACTTTTTCGTTGTCAGTCATTTTGACGGACAGGATTGTAACATTTCCGTCATAATCCATTATTACCCGTCGAGTGCACAATTTATCACTCACTCGCGCTGACGGGGGGGTATTCGGTTAACGCGAGTGCGACCACTGCTCCCAAGCCCTGTTGTTGCCATTTTATTTTCTGTTAAATAAGGTTAGGTCGACCATGAGTAAGACCCGAGTCTTCCTGACAGTTCACAGTTACCTCATTCACACCAACGCAACTGCGGTTCAAGCTCCGTGTTACGGCCCGTCCACACAGCGGCGTGCGTTGAAGCTTCCAACGCTTCTGCCCATTCACTTTGAATGGGGTGACGTCACTTTTAGCCGAACTGCATTTTGGGAAGCGACGTGGAGCGTTGCTGGCGTTGCTCGCCTCAAAAGTTGAGCAATGTTCAACTTTTGACGCCTCGATGGAGGCGTCAGCCAATCGAATCATATGCCAGTACAAGCTCTAGCCAATCAAACCACGTGCTTGTGTGTCTGGGGCGGGAGATTCATGTGATTGGTTGTTGGCCGAGTGTCAGACACGCCCGCCGGCAAGCGTCAACGTACGCCGCTGTGTGGACAGGCCGTTAGAGCTTTTCAGGTTCAGAACCGGTTCTTCGGTTTAGCTCTGGCTCTTTTCACACCGCCTAGAGTCCGACTGGTAATACGTCATTGCGTCATCGTTTGTGTCATGACGTAACCGTTTGCGTGCCTGCTTCATAAAGCCAAACCGCGCGGATGAAATCAGTTGCATTCATTTCTTATAGCTCTATCTGCAGCTTTTCCGGAGTCATTTCTGTGGTTTAGACTATATTCTTATAAAAAAGTGTACTTGTGTCAATAAAGGGTTTTTTAAAACACAACTGCTTCCGAGGTCGGTCTTATTTCTTAAGGTGGACTGAACCATGAGTGTGGAGTAACGTTGTATCTTTCATTTAAATGAACTGTAACCTTGTACCTGTTCACCCAGGTATGTAACTAACAGCTGTTCTCAAATGAACACGTAAAGTTTAATGTTTATAGTTTTATAGATTTATAAGAGTTATAATGAGAGGTGATCAACGTGAATGCTCAGGTTCCACCTTAACACGCAGACACGTTGCTTCACCATGAGCAGAAACCTTTATGCAGTCTATTGCCTCATTCACACCAACGGTGTTTCAGGGACGGTTCGGAGCTGGAGCTTGAAAAGCACCGGGTTTTCCTGTTCACACCGCAGCGGAGCAGCCTCTTAGCTCCGGAATCCGGTTCGTTTCAAGCACCAAAAAATTGTCCGGCTAGAGCAAAAGCACCGCATACGTCACACTTACGTCGAGGCGGGGCAGGGGCGGTATCAACTCCTGAACAACAACAAAAAGCCCGAGTTTTGTCCAGTTTGTACACAACGATGGAGAAACTTAACAAGCAGCAGTGGTCCACTGAAGAGACCAGCTACCTACTGGGAATATGGTCTTCAGAAGAGGTACAGAGGAAGCTGGAGCACCATCGGCCATTGTTGTTGTTGTCGGTGTCAGCTGTGAGGGGTTTCCGTGCCGTTTGGCTTTATGAAGCAGGCACGCAAATGGTTACGTCATAACGCAAACGATGACGCAGCACCAGATGGACTCTGGGCGGTGTGAAAAGAGCCGGAGCTAAACCGAAGAACCGGTTCTGAACCTGAAAAGCTCTAGCACGGAGCTTGAACCGGAGTTGCGTTGGTGTGAATGAGGTATGTGGCAGAAACTCTGAAACTCTTGTTGAGTTTCTCCATCGTTGTGTACAAACTGGATAAAACGCAGGCTTTTTGTTGTTGTTCAGGAGTTGATCCTGTCTCTGCCCCGCCTCGACGTAAGCGTGACAGGCGAAAACCTACCAGTTTCACCCACTGTCTCTGCCACCTCCCTCCATGCCTGGCTCCTCCGGTTTGTATCCCGGTAGGTGAACAGGGACTGATCATAAAGCACCGAGTGATTCCCTACCTGTCAGGATTCTCATGTTTTGTCACGTTTGTAGTTTTGTATGTCTGGTTATGGGTATTTTCCTCCTGGTATATTGTCTGGTCTCTTTTCCCTGTGTTTTCATGTCTGTCGTTAGTTTCCCTGGTGTGTCTAGTTGTCTGATTGTTTTCACCTGTCACTCCTTGTGTGTCTCCTGTGCTCATCAGTGTCAGCCCCGCCCCTGATTGTTCCCACCTGTGTCTAGTTACCCTGTGTTTAAATTCCCCTGTCTCCCAGTGTTCAGTGTCGGTTCGTCTTGTGATTTGGCTTGTCCTCGGTGAGTGTTCTGTTCTGTCTGTGTATGTATAGCCTTGGAATAAAGGAATTATTTTTACTTTAATCTGCATTTGGGTCCTACCTGCTTCACACATCGTAACACTACCGCTACGATTATTTTCTCCTCCATTTTTTGGCATATGAGGAAATGGCTGGCTCTCCCAGCATACACGCGGTTTGATTGGCTAGCGCTTGTACTGGCAGATTTGCATGAGCGGGATTTTATTGGCTGACGCCTCCGTCGAAGCGTCAAAAGTAGAACATTGCTCTATTTTTGCAGCGAGCACCGCGAGAGAAGCTACGCTTTGCTCCCACAATGTAGTTCGGCGAAATGTGACGTCACCCGATACAAAGTGAATGGACAGAAGCATTGAAGAGTCAACGTACGCCGCCGTGTGTAGGGGCCGTTACTGGTGTGGTTTCCTGCTTGCTGCGTGACAGCGAGACTTCGCGAATGGACGCGGGAAGGGTGCTGAGCCCCATCGGTGAGGCTCCACTAGCAGTTTCGCGGCACTGCGAGGCCCCCCGCCCAGTGTGTGTGTGTGTGTGTGTGTGTGTGTGTGTGTGTGTGTGTGTGTGTGTGTGTGTGTGTGTGTGTGTGTGTGTGTGTGTGTGTGTGTGTGTGTGTGTGTGTGTGTGTGTGTGTGTGTGTGTGTGTGTGTGTGTGTGTGTGTGTGTGTGTGTGTGTGTGTGTGTGTGTGTGTGTGTGTGTGTGTGTGTGTGTGTGTGTGTGTGTGGACGTGGACCAATGGGTCCATTTGGGTCGTCGTTGCGTCACTTAGTACCAGGATAAAAAAGAGAAATCTCCAACGAGGCGTTCTGGGGCAGCATAGACAGGTATTTTCTGTGTTAGAGTTTTACTCGCTACACGGTGTACTTTGATGGTTTGTGACGTTTACATGCACAAACCTTCATAACACACAAGGGGACGGGTAATAACCGGAAAAGCATGACATGGGACCTTTAAATCATGTATGGAAGGTCATTTTAAGTTCATCGGCAGCTTTCCTTGATGTAACGCAAGCCAACAAACAGCTCTGCCGTCACTGTGTTCATCTGCTGTCATGGAAACAGTGGCGTAGGTTCACCTGGTCTTAGAAAACCACAGCAACGTCACCCTGTCTTTAACTCTCTCCCTGTAGTTGTCTGTGTGTGTTGAGGTTGGAAGTGTGTGGGCCATTTCCAAGTTATCAACCGCAGATGTTCAAGTAGAAATATTTATTCTTGAAAATCTCCATTTCTTTAGACATAACAACCACAAAGGTTTGACAGAGCCTTCCAGAGTGGTTTCAGTGGAGTCACACTACAATGATGCAATGCTTCCTGACCTCCTGTTACTCAGACCCTCACTGAGGTTTATTGTTCAGCTTTCATTTTCTTCTCTCTGGGAGGTTTCCTAATGACAAATGATCCTTATCAAATATTGGGTAAATCATCTTAAAGTAAATGCATACTCACTCACTCCTGTGAGCCTTCGTGGTTGTCTGGCTCGTGCCTGATGTCTCCGGATTATTTCTTTTCAAAACACAGATGTAATTTCATCTTCAAGTCTGCATTTCTCTTTTTTATGTTTGAAGACAATTCTGTTTCAGTTAATATCCAGTTTTGAAGGCAATGATTGAATGGGTGATAAATCCAACATATGTCCTATACTGACATCGTATGCTATACATTGTATTCAGTTGCCTTTTTTTCCTGCATGGATTCTTTAACACTTAATATGATATAAATGTCATATTCTACCGCAATCTCCTTCATACTTTTCTGATATTTATTTAGTATGACTAAAAGTGATATAAGTGTGTGCACACACCTGGTTTTTCATTTAATTCCAGAGATAAATATGTTATAAATCCATTCATAGATAATTCTATGACCTTGTTAATGTCTGCAGAGCCCAGGAAGCATTGCATCTTGCAGCAGCAGTGTGTGGCCATGCATGCGGCAGTTTCCTCCCATATCCCATAGCCACAGCCTGGCTTCTGCTCTGCCTCAAGCCTCCTGTGAGCTGCGCCTAGGTTGACCAAGGATGCCACCAAGCACCCTCTGGGGCAGGGATCCCCTCAACCAGAACCCCACAACTCCCAGGCCTCAGCTCGAGTCAGTCTGAGGCCACTGGGGGAGAAACCACCCTCGCCTCTAACGGTTACAGTCTCGGTTCTGTGGTGCTCTGACACCATAGGCTGCAGCCGAACTGGGACCAAGACGAAACTGGAAACACAGAGACAAGCACCTGATACTAACTGCGGCGTGTTTGTGTGTGCATGTCTGAGAGCGAGAACGAAAGAGAGGGGAGAAGTTTATGGGCTGCTAAATGCCAGACTCACCACAGGTGGGAGCACCTCTGTCAAACCCATTGAAAGCAAGCAAAACGGAGGGTCTGTTCAACTGCTCTCGGACATGACAGCCAATAATGCAGCAGATAGTGGCCACAACAGACACAGAACCACAAGTCAGCAAATGAACATTTGCAGATTCTTTTCAGCATAGTTGACACAGTAGTAAATGCCACGCAGTTTGGTTAGAGGAGGGACAGGCTGCAGGGGTCTTCTGGGAAGTCCCCACCGCTGTCAGGGATGTGACTTCACTCATAAAGTTTAACAGCAGCAACATCTTCCAAAGGCAAGCAAACCACAGGTGACTCACTGATTCACTGATAAAAGGGAAAACCAAAGGTTGCTGACCTACATAAATATATTTCTCTTGGACTGGGATTTTAAAAATCCCCCTTCGAAAAGAACATATGTTCTTAAACCAAAAATCCAACCACGCTCACGTCAGCGTTCAATTTAGTGCAAGCATGCAAAATGTCAAATATAGAAAGGATGTTGCTTATCATGTCAAATCTATCAACAAAAGCAATTTTAGGCATTGTCTTTATTTTACAGTTCTTTCCATGTTTTGCCATTTATTTTTCCAACCTTCCACATTGTGGCAGAATCTTTCGATGCCTGTGATTTTGTGGTAAGTTACGCGGATACTATTGAGGTCCATTACATTGTCCAGTAAAAGGCCACTCCTGTGCGGCCTGGTTTTAGAGCCTTGGTTAAAAACACAAAACCAAGCCAGGCTTTTAGCCTTGGTGCAGAGGAAAACCACCACTCCACGACAATGAATATTTTACCTTGCTACCGGCAGTCCAGCAGCATTTAGTGACCACAGGCAGTGTTAAGTGTTCCTGACCAAAGGCGAAGAGGGCACTTAACAAATGATAATGCCCACTATCAGTCAGTGCTCTGGGCTGCCACTGCTGCTGAAAGCTCCGTGGTATCTGGAGCCAGACCACTCTGGGCCCACCGCTGACCGGCCAACTAACCACACACTCCACAGCCTCCAGCACACACACCTCCACTTCCTGGTGGGTAAAGGGACATTGGACATCAGTCAAATGACAGCTGCCAATCTTGGTGGTTGGCTGACCCTCTGACCCCAACCATCAGGGACAAATGTCCCCAACATGACCTACTTACAAGGCTTTTTACAGTAAAAACAGATAACCACAATTGCGTTCAAGGAAATTAAGGTGGAGTTGAGGTTCACATTAGGTTATCTTAACCTACTGGGACCGGGGTACCACTTTACAATAAGACTACCCTTATAAAGGGTTTACGGATAGTTTGTCATTAATTTATTAATTAGGTTGTGAACACGTTATAAATCATTGATACGCTTTTATAAGACATGAGATAAACAGGGCAACTGTGACCGGTTGCCTGTCAAATAGTGAGCCCACATTTAACTGTACTGCTAAGCCTTATATTGGCTACTTAGTAACTCGTCTTCTTCATCAGCTAGCATCCTTGGTATCTGTTGATCACTGAGTTGATTCTCCCCCCTTCCATCTTGATGTTTCTTGGCATCTCTTATGACCATTTATGAATGAGTTACTCACATTTATAACTGCCAAAAGGGAGCCTTATTGTCAGTGGCGGCCGGCCCATAGGGGCGCTAGGGGCGCCGCCCCACCTCTTCCCACATACAAAAAATATATATAAAAAATATATATATTTTATATTTTTATTTTTAATGAACAAGGTAAATATCATACAATTGGTATCAGTAAAATGTATAATCTACAATAAAATCTTGTTTAAAATTGTGTTACGATGTCTAAAGTTACTGATAAGTCACATGTTTCCTGCCTGGCCTTGCCCGTGGCATTAGTTTATCATTACCGGGGGCCGTGCAAGGAGCCCCCGAGCCAAACAGCAGCAACCAGCACGTTGCAAAAGTCTCAATAGTAAACTGTGCTGCCGAAACATAATTTCAGCCAATCAGCGCCGTCAAATATTTTGGTCAGGAGGGCGCTCACGTTGGCGCCCACGTTGCTTACGTGCGTTGACGGGAGTTGTTTTTTAGACTCGTGAGTGACTATTACGTTCCCTTCTACGCTAGGGGAATCAACGGGAAGCAACACAACCAGAATGGGATTGTTAAAAGTTATAAGCTGTTTTATTGGACAACCGGTGAACAAAATAGCGGGCCAGCAGCCTGAAACACACAAATTGCCACAAACACTGGTTTAACTAACAAACAATAGAGGCCACAAGGGCGCAAGTTTAAAGGGGCAACCAAACTAAGAGAGGACTCTAAAAAGTGAGTCTAAACGCATACAGGGAAACTAAATATTCACACACTAAATAAAGAAGGAAACAAAACCTCACTGTAAAAGTGGTACAACTAGCAAAGGAAGGCTGTAAGGAAACACAGCTAGGACAACAGTCAAACAATACTAAACTAATCTAAGCACCTCTAATCAAACTAATCTAAGCACATCTAATCACAATAACACGGTCCACACCAGTTAACCCCCAGAATGAAGAGCAAATAGCGAGAGGCATCTGTTCACTCAACAGAGCCTCCAAAGTGATGATTGTCCCCAGCTTTGTAGTCCTCTCCAGCAGGTGTGTGCTGGGCTTGCATTGGCTTGATTGGAGAACGTCGGCCCGGCGTGCTCCAATCAGTGTCCTCGGAAGTGGACCAGGAGATGACAGCTAATGATGTTGGGGCAACCACACAGCTCATTTACATAATCACACACGGCTGCAGACAATCCCAAACAGGTTACCGAGCAGGCAGAAACAGCAGCCGTAACAGTGACCAAGGTGACGCAGTAGTTGGATGAGAATGGTGTGCAGGTGGAGTCGCCGGACCTCGGTCCGCACCCAATTCCGTGCAAGAGCTACTCTCCAATCCTTTCGAAAGGAGAAGTTTGGGAGATAAATTGATACTTAAAGACCTTGGACCGGACCAACCCGATTTGTATATATCGCAGCAAGCTCGTGAAAAAGACAAAACGTATCAACGAGGCTTCTCACGTAGCTGGTACACCAGAAAGGCATGGCTAGCTGGATGCAAACAGGTAAATGCTGTCTTTTGTTTCCCATGCTTGCTCTTCAAACAGCCGGGGACAGATACGATCTGTTCAGAAACTAGACAAAAGTTAAACAAGTACAAACCACAGACTGTCTGTGTCATGGAGAATACAGTCGCTGGTTTATTTATGTATGTATAGGCCGTTGTTGTGAGTGTGGACGGTCGGAGCATATATAACGTTAGCTTAGCCAAGCTCTATTTAGAAAACACGCATTTTAAAAGGGTTTTTCGCCTGCCGTCTGTCTGCAAACTTGTCAAAGCGTTAATTCATGGTTTTTACTAACCGGTATCAGTATGTTGTTAATTTGGCATCATTTTGAAACGTGTATTACAATTAAATCACGGTAAAATATGTTCATCTTGTTGTAGTTGTAGCCCCCTTGCCAGCGATTCTCTCTCTAATTTAGCATACTCAGCCCGACTCAGCCTGGTTTTTCCTGGCCCTAGAACCACGATTTTATGGGGCCAGAAAAACTGTGAATTAGGACCCGCTAGCCAGTACTAGGCCAAGTGGAAACGCAACCAAAAACGGGCCCCGCGCGGCACGGCATGCTTAAAGCGAACTCCGCGCTGCACTGGAAACGCGCCATTAAATCACCAGAAGTCCAAATAAAAAAAAAAAATTGTTTTACTCACTATATCAACAGCCCCACCAAAAATATTTTCCACCAGCTGCCACTGCTTATTGTAAAGTGCAAAACACATTCCCATTTATTAATGAGTCACAACGGTCACAACCATGGCAAAGAAAAAACCTAGCCAACATACATTTTGGCACCAGAGCTAGGGAAAGTACACGATCCAACCACAGATGATCATATAGAAACATCCAGAGCCATATAATAGAAGAGTTACGACATCTCCGTTCACTCCAATGGACCACTTTTTTACAGCAATGGCGGATCGTGGAGCCTCTCAATCGTTCCCCGGAAGTTAGCGCCAAGGCTGGCAGAGCTGTCGAGTTGCAGCATAATAGACCGTTCGTGACGGACTTTTAAAGGTAGGAAGAAGTTTAAAGATTTATATTGCGGATATTATCAGTACATCTGATTCAAATTAACATGTGTATTAAAGGATGTCAGTGGATTATCCCTAAATTAGTAGATTTAGGGAACGTTTACAGATAAAGCTCGGTTGGATGCTACTCAATCGGAAGCTATTGGTACCTGTTTATGTGGATAATTATGTAAATGATGCTGTATGATGTCCTTTTGTTGTTCTGTTTATGTTTTTATGTTTCATGTGGAACTACTTGAGCAGGTCTCCCTTGAAAAAGAGATCAATGATCTGAATGGGATTTATCTGTATAAATAAAGGTTTGAAATTAAATGAACAGATTAAGCTAGGATACCTAAGCAAGTTAGCAACACATGTTGAACAGCCTTTTAATTTTAAATTCCGTTCTCTTAATGTCATTTCGTGCAACGTTGTTGAATTAGAGAAGATGGGCTTCTAAACGGGATTGTATGCGGGGGTGGAGGTAGTTAAATATTAGATAAATATAACTTTGGTGCGTGTAAGAGTGAGTGTTTTTAGCAGAGCCATATTGTGTCCTTGTGATTATGTTGATTATTACCTGTCTGTATTATGTTGCAGCTCAGCTGATTTTGGATTGATGGCAAAGGGAGAGGGACTTAAGTGAGAGTGAAAACACAAGGTAAGTTTAATACTACTGTTTTATATAAGTAAACACCTTATCTTCCCAAGGCAATTTCCCATCCAATAGGTGTGCTATATAGGTGTGTATAGCCCTTTCTCCTGTCTGTTACGGCCCGTCTACACTACAGCGTCAACAGCGTCGAAAACTCCAATCTTCCCATTCACTTTCAATGGGGTGACGTCACGTTGCCTCGCTTTTTCGCCGAACTGAATTGTGGGTAGCAGAGCGGTCCGTCTCCGGCGTCAGAAGTTGAACAATGTTCAACTTCTGACGCCGGAGATATATATATATATTGCTCCCATAAAATTCCCGTGGTTTTTTGCTTTGTATGTCGGGGGCGGGAGATTCATGTGATTGGTTGTTGGTCGTGTTGCTTGAATAAAATCCCCAAGCTCCAGACACGCCCAGCTCCAAGCTTTTTTTGAAGCTGTAGTGTGGACGCTCTGTTGCTCCCTCTTTCAGCACAAGAACCAGAGGGGGATTCAATGGAGCCTGAATACCTGCACTGAGACCCTCACCCTGCACCCTGAGTCTCAAAACATGCAAACCATGGTGGCGACTAGGAGGCAGCACAGCAAACCAGGACAACACGGAGGAAAACGACAGACAAACTGCATGATATGCTATTCAATGTTTATTGAATTCCATGTATTTGCAATGGATGTTCCTAAAACAACACATTTAACATCATCATCATCATCATCATCATCATCATCATCATCATCATGCTGCTGCTGCTGCTAGTCCTTTGATAGTCACCTGTCGGTCTCCTGTCCTTTCTGAAAGCCATAAAGATGACATTAGTCATTTAGATAACTTGTGTCCTCAATTACCAGGGGATTACTGAAACTACCATGAATTTAAGAAAATGGTAGAAATTAATCTAATCTTAATTTTAAAGCATTACTTTAGATCCCCTCCCTCTAAATATATCAATAAACATTAGAAAGTGATGCTCCTGACTACCATACAAGTTTAAGAAGATAATATTGGTTTTAAAGAATTCAAAGCTATAAATAAACAGCAACAGGCACTGTTAGCCTAACATGTAAACTAGTTGTTCACACTAATCCTAATATTATCACTTAATATTAGCAAATTCTATTTTATTTTTTAAAACATATTGATGTAAATACATACACATATCGATTTGTTGTATAAATATTGCAAATCAAAACCTTTATTCACTAATGATTACCAAAAATCGTAGTTAAGTTCAATCTCCTGTTATCAATGCATTCACATTGCCCGCCATGAACTTCCGGGGAACGATCCACATGAACCACGTGACGATAACCGTTTTTGGACTTCCGTTGTCGTAACTCTTCTATCTATATGGCGCTGGAAACATCCAATCACAGAAAAACTGGTTGAAGATGTGTGCTGCAGTCCCATCTCAACCATGTGGCTACCACAGCTACAGTCGGCAAGCGAGGGAACGCCCACAAAACGTCACATCCGGTTCGCGCTGAGGGGGAAACAAACCGGCTTCCACAATGCCCAGGAGCTGCTGTGTGCCCTTTTGTACAACTAACAAGCTTAAAAATCCAAATCTAACATTTTATATTTTGCCCAACGGGAGCACAGAGCCCAGGAGAAGAACCCGGTGGCTTCAAGCGATCCGTTGGGAGGATGAGTTTGGCCACCTGTGGGATCCAAAATCCAAACATGTGTACGTCTGTAGTCAGCACTTCATTACAGGTATGACAATGTTATTCACACAATAACAGTGTTAAATTGTTTCCTAGTTAACATGAATGTTCAATTACTAGTTTTAAGATAAGTTAACTAACTACTACGTTATGCAGGCTACCTTGCTTGAGTATATAAAAACACAGCTATGCTAACAACACTGGAGGTAGCTTCCGAGCTTTCTGCAGTTAAAATGTATTTCACCCCCTTCTATCCCCTTCTCATTTCGTTTGTGAACTGTCTTGCCCTAGGCTTAAAAAACTAGGACATAGCCCACCCAGACTACACACCCTCGCTCAGTGTGCGAACTATACCACGGTCTCCGGGGGAGCCGGGATTTCTTTTTTTGCGGGGAGGTAAATGCTGATCCGTGCATTAATAGCAACAGCACAGACCACGGGGTGGTGCCACAGGTCTACATTTACATGAAACGTCCCGATGGATCATGTTCATGTCAACAGATTTCCCGAGCATGTATGGGCTACGCAAACTTCAATCAACTTGATAATAAATAATCCACGGACCACCAATGTAACATTTGACTGTTTAATTAAATCAACTTAAAATGACTCAAAAACAGGCTACATTGTTTCACATGGGCTATAGCCTATTATGGCTGTAGCAGCCTACACAGAGCCGAACACACGCGATAAGAGCAGCCAGCGGCACCAACCATGAACAATATTAATATTAATAATACAGCTATAGCACAACACAACCCTCTCACTGCCTGGAGAGACGCGACGCCACACACACACAACACAACGGCTCGTCTTCTTGTGTCTCTTCAGCCCCCAAGTTAACGTTAGCTGTCAAGTTCGCACTAGCACTGACGTTAGCTCCCTCCTCTCTCGGTTCTGTTGTAGCAGTCACAACGTACGATGTGCTACCACCAGCTCAGAGCCGTATAATAGAAGAGTTACGACATCTCCGTTCACTCCAATGGACCACTTTTTTACAGCAATGGCGGATCGTGGAGCCTCTCAATCGTTCCCCGGAAGTTAGCGCCAAGGCTGGCAGAGCTGTCGAGTTGCAGCATAATAGACCGTTCGTGACGGACTTTTAAAGGTAAGAAGAAGTTTAAAGATTTATATTGCGGATATTATCAGTACATCTGATTCAAATTAACATGTGTATTAAAGGATGTCAGTGGATTATCCCTAAATTAGTAGATTTAGGAACGTTTACAGATAACAAATCAAGCTAGGATACCGAAGCAAGTTAGCAACACACGTTGAACTGCCTTTCAATTGTAAATTCCGTTCTCTTAATGTCATTTGGTCCAACGTTGTTGAATTAGAGAAGAGGGTTTTCTAAACGGGATTGTATGCGGGGGTGGAGGGAGTTCAATATTAGATAAATATAACTTTGGTGCGTGTAAGAGTGAGTGTTTTTAGCAGAGCGATATTGTGTCCTTGTGATTATGTTGATTATTACCCGTCTGTATAATGTTGCAGCTCAGCTGATTTTGGATTGATGACAAAGGGAGAGGGACTTAAGTGAGAGTGAAAACACAAGGTAAGTTTGATACTACTGTTTTATATAAGTAAGCATACTAAACATGTATTCTATCAATGTATTATATAAGTAATCTTGTTAGTAACCTACTGTATGGCAGGTGGAGGGGCAGTGATGTTACAGGTGGAGGAGCAAAACTGCAAGACTGCAAACTCACAAGACAGAGAAATCAAAGTTTGTTCTCCAGAGAAGAGGTTGATTTCACTTCAATTTTTTCATATTTTCTAAAGATGTGTAAATGGCACCAAAAAAAACTTGAGAGCTGTAACCAAGACAACTGTAACAACATGAGTAGAGAGCCACCAAGGTTTTTCAAGTCCCTCTCTTACTCCATTTTGCCTACCCAAACTTCCAGGTACATGACGGGACACCTTGCTTGTTTTTGTTGTTTGCGCTCCTCTGGCCGGGTGCTGGCAGGTGGAGGGCAGTGATCCCTTCAATCTTTGAGACTAATGTAAGTAAAAGACATGGCACTGTAAATGTTCGAACATTTAAAATATTATACCACTTAAAAATAAGAAATATTACTTTTGTTACTAAGAGTTCATACTTATTATACCTGTGTCACCTTTCACACTATCGCTGTGATCATGAGCTATGGGCTTTGTAGATACAGGGGCCCTTCTCTTTTTGACCACAGGGCGATGCACGAAGATGGTGGGTATAGCCTCTGCTCTCAGCCTAGTCTTGCCCTTTTTTGTCTTGACAAACGAGTGACTTGAGGTTACTTCACACACAGAACAACTCAGTTTTGTCTGCCCACATACATACTCCATAGTGGTTGAATACACAGTATTAGGAAACACTTTATACTTACTGGACATACTGGTTATACTCATTACATACTGTATATAAAATATGACCAAGAATGTGAGACAACTTTATAGAAATTCATATCACATCTGTTACTGATGCCATTTGTCATACTTTGTTAAACTCACAAATAATAAAGTTCCATAACTTCAGTTGGGAACAGAGACCACACCTCATCTCCCCAAAGCAATTTCCCATCCAATAGGTGTGCTATATAGGTGTGTATAACCCTGTATCCTGTCTGTTACTCCCTCTTTCAGCACAAGAACCAGAGGGGGATTCAATGGAGCCTGAATACCTGCACTGAGACCCTCACCCTGCACCCTGAGTCTCAACTCTCAGTGTTTTTCAAGCCTTTCCCTGTTTTTTTGTATTAAACAAAACATTAAGCTTTCCCAATGGTGTGGTTTTCGTTTTGTGAAAAAGTGCAAATGCAGTGTTTGTATATAAATCACATATTTGTTTGCTGTTGGTCGTGAAATTGCTCCTGCTTCCTCCGCTCTGTGTCAGTGTGGAAGCCGTACATTCATACTCCTTTCTCTGAGCGATTGGAGCATCCACAGGCAGCACAGCAAATCATGGTGGCGACTAGGAGGCAGCACAGCAAACCAGGACAACACGGAGGAAAAGGCACAGACGAACTGCATGATATGCTATTCAATGTTTATTTAATTCCATGTATTTGCAATGGATGTTCCTAAAGCAACACATTTAACATCATCATCATCATGCTGCTGCTGCTGCTGCTAGTCCTTTGATAGTCACCTGTCGGTCTCCTGTCCTTTCTGAAAGCCATAAAGATGACATTAGTCATTTAGATAACTTGTGTCCTCAATTACCAGGGGATTACTGAAACTACCATGAATTTAAGAAAATGGTAGACATTAATCTAATCTGAATTTTAAAGCATTACTTTAGATCCCCTCCCGCTAAATATATCAAACATTAGAAAGTGATGCTCCTGACTACCATACAAGTTTAAGAAGATAATATTGGTTTTAAAGAATTCAAAGCTATAAATAAACAGCAACAGGCTCTTTAACCAAGGCACTGTTAGTAACATGTAAACTAGTTGTTCACACTAATCCTAATATTATCACTTAATATTAGCAAATTCTATTTTATTTTTTAAAACATATTGATGTAAATACACATATCGATTTGTTGTAGAAATATTGCAAATCAAAACCTTTATTCAATAATAATTACCAAAAATCGTAGTTAAGTTCAATCTCCTGTTATTAATGCATTCACATTGCCCGCCATGAACTTCCGGGGAACGATCCTCGTCTACATGAACCACGTGACGATAACCGTTTTTGGACTTCCGTTGTCGTAACTCTTCTATTATACAGCTCTGCACCAGCTACATTCGGTTGCAGTGGCGGTTCTAGACTAATTTGACTGGGGGGGCCACTGGGGGGCCAGTTATTTTCTGGGGGGGCACAATAAATGCAGGACGAAAAAGAGAACTAGACAGTATGAAGTAATTGCGTATAAGAAAACAATGCAATACATCCATCCATCCATCTTCTCCCGCTTATCCGTGGTCGGGTCGCGGGGGTAGCAGTTCCAGCAGAGAGCCCCAAACTTTCTTTTCCCTGGCGACATCAACCAGCTCTGACTGGGGGATCCCAAGGCGTTCCCAGGCCAGCGAAGAGATATAATCCCTCCACCTGGTCCTAGGTCTACCCCTTGGTCTCTTCCCAGCTGGACGTGCCTGGAACACCTCCCTAGGGAGGCGCCCAGGTGGCATCCTAACTAGGTGCCCGAACCACCTCAACTGGCTTCTTTCGACGCGAAGGAGGAGCGGCTCAACTCCGAGTCCCTCCCTGATGACCGAACTTCTCACCTTATCCCTAAGGGAGACACCAGCCACCCGGCGGAGGAAACCCATCTCGGCCGCTTGTATCCGCGATCTCGTTCTTTCGGTCATGACCCATCCTTCATGACCATAGGTGAGGGTAGGAACGAAAATGGCCCGGTAGACAGAGAGCTTTGCCTTCTGGCTCAGCTCCCTTTTCGTCACAACGGTGCGGTAAAGCGACTGCAGTACCGCTCCCGCTGCTCCGATTCTCCGGCCCATCTCACGCTCCATTGTTCCCTCACTCGAGAACAAGACCCCGAGATACTTGAACTCCTTCACTTGGGGTAAGGACTCATTCCCTACTTGGAGTGGACAGTCCATCGGTTTCCTGCTGAGAACCATGGCCTCAGATTTGGAGGTGCTGATCCTCATCCCAGCCGCTTCACACTCGGTTGTGAACCGATCCAGTGAGTGCTGAAGGTCGCAGACCGATGAAGCCATCAGAACCACATCATCTGCAAAAAGCAGTGGTGCAATCCTTAGTCCACCGAACTGCAGACCCCCTCCCCCACGACTACGCCTCGAAATCCGATCCATGTATATTACAAACAGGATTGGTGACAAAGCGCAGCCCTGGCGGACGCCAACCCTCACCGGAAATGGGTCCGACTTACTGCCGAGGACCCGGACACAGCTCTCGCTTTGGGAGTACAGAGATTGGATGGCCCTGAGTAGAGACCCCCTCACCCCATACTCCCGCAGCACCTCCCACAGTAACTCCCTGGGAACTTGGTCATACGCCTTCTCCAAGTCTACAAAACACATGTAGACCGGATAAGCGTACTCCCAAGCCCCCTCCAGGATCCTTGCGAGAGTAAAAAGCTGATCCGTCGTTCCACGACCAGGACGGAATCCGCATTGTTCCTCCTCAATCTGAGGTTCGACAATCGGCCTGACCCTCCTTTCGAGTACCTTGGAGTAAACTTTCCCGGGAGGCTGAGTAGTGTGATGCCTCTGTAATTGGCACACACCCTCTGATCCCCCTTTTTAAAAAGGGGAACCACCACCCCGGTCTGCCACTCCTTCGGTACTGTTTCCGACTTCCACGCAACGTTGATGAGACGTGTCAACCAGAGCCTTTAGCATTTCCGGGCGGATCTCATCCACCCCCGGGGCTTTGCCACTGTGGAGTTGTTTGACGACCTCAGTGACCTCCCCCCGGGAGATTGGTGTTGATCCCCCGTCATACTCCAGCTCTGCCTCTAACATAGAGGGCGGAGTTGTCGGGTTCAGGAGTTCCTCAAAGTGTTCCTTCCAACGCCCTAACACTCCATCAGTTGAGGTCAACAACGTCCCATCCTTACTGTACACAGCTTGGATGGTTCCCTGCTTCCCCCTCCTGAGGTGTCGGACAGTTTTCCAGAACAACTTTGGTGCCGCCCGAAAGTCCTTCTCCATGTCTTCTCCGAACTTCTCCCACACCCGCTGCTTTGCCTCGGCCACGGATGAGGCTGCTGCCCTTCGGGCCTGTCGGTACCTTGCAACTGCCTCGGGAGTCCCCCGGGATAACAAATCCCTGAAGGCCTCCTTCTTCAGTCGGACGGCTTCCCTGACCACCGGTGTCCTATTTCGTCCCTACTGACCGCCAGAGGCGGTGCTTTAGCACTGGATATGTCCATCGCGCGCATGCGCAGCTCGAGTACCAATAACAACAAAGTCACCTGTGACCCACGTGACACCGGCTATATCAGCCGGTATTGTCAGAGGATCTGTTCCTTTTCATCTTCTCGCTGCGCGAGGGTACCGTGGCTACGTTTTCGTAGCCTACAGCGTTCAGGTTTGAACGTTTGATCTGAGGGATTTCTCTGCAAACAGCTGGGAGCTTCGTGACTGACAGTCGGAGCTACGGGTCGTTAGACGCGTCCTCCAGGAGCTGCGGCCGGCTGTGCAGATCCTCGACAGACAGGTTGGTGTCAGCTTGTTGCTGGTGATGGCTGTGTTTCCACACCCGCTCCCAGCCAAGTTGTCCTGATTACCGTCTTATTGTTGTGGCTTAGACTTTCTGGTGACGACAGTGTTCCCGCTTCCTCTCCCATAAAGCTGCCCTTATGCTCTTTTGAAAGTTCTGCTTGTGGCGTTGTGCCCGAGCTATCATTAGCATTTGAGTCCCAGCTTTGGCTGCGTCCCTCATTCGATTTAGTATGGAAAGCCAAGAGTGTCATACTTTAAACCCGTTTTTCGTTTAGATGCAGAAAGTAAGGTAAGTACTTTCTATTTTCTAGAAGCTATTATCTGGTCTTAACATTTGTATTCTGACTTGGTCGCTTGATTGTTAGCAGCAGCCGCTTGGCTAACACCTTGCTGTTGAGCTTAACTATTAACTCAGGGCAGTGCTCCCGCTCCCTGTAGCATAGGGTTCGTTTGCAGTAGCGCTAGTTCGTTGTATTACTGCTCCTAGTACTAGACTCCTAGCACTAGGATGATATGCAGAGAACATCTTCACGGCGGGTGCTGTGTGCTCGGCATGTGCGGTTACTACTGTAACCAGACACGGTTCTATGCGGGCTGTTCTCTTCTTAGAAGCTAATTATCTGGTCTTAACATTGTGTTCTGACTTGGTTGCTTGATTGTTAGCAGCAGCCGCTTGGCTAACAGCTTGCATGTACGGTTAAGCTTAATTATTTAACTCAGCCGGTGAGGGCAGTGCTCTCGCTGCTGCTCCCGGTAAACGCATGGTATGGTTGCAGTAGCGCTATATCGTGGTATTTACTGCTCCTAGTACTAGACTCCTAGCACTAGGACGATATGCAGAGAACAATCTTCACTGTGTGTGCCGTGTGCTCTGCATGTATGGCCATTAAGGAGGATTTCATCCTCCCAATATTATATTGTCTAGTGGGCAGCCGTTGGCTGACACTTTTAGGCACCGGCCACAGTTACTATTGTAACTAAGGTGCTAAGCCGTAAGTACTGGCCATAATTACTACTGTAACTACGGTTCCAAGCTGTGTAAGTACTGGCCATAGTTAATACTGTAACTACGGGGTTAAGCCGTAAGTACTGGCCATAGTTACTACTGTAACTACGGTTCCAAGCCGTGCACGTACTCGCCATAGGCAATACCGTAACTACGGCTCTATGCCGTGTAAGTACTGGCCATAGTTACTACTGTAACTACGGTTCTAAACCATGTAAGTACTGGCCATAGTTACTACTGTAACTACGGTTCCAAGCCGTGCAAGTACTGGCCAGAGTTACTACTGTAACTACGGCTCTATGCTGTGTAAGTATCCAAGCCGTGCAAGTACTGGCCAGAGTTACGACTGTAACTACGGTTCTAAGCCGTGTAAGTACTGGCCATAGTTACTACTGTAACTACGGTTAGATGCCGTGTGAGCCCTGGCCATGGTTACTGCTGTAACTACGGCTCTGTGCTATTCTATTCTTTAGAAGCTAGTTATCTGGTCTTAAACATGTGTGTTATTTGACTTGATCTCGCTTGATCGTTAGCAGCAGCCGCTCGGCTAACGTCTTGCGTATACTGTTAGCTTCTTTATTTTACCCAGATAGGTGAAGGCAGTGCTCTCGCTCCCGCTCCCTCTACCGGTAATGCGGATGTAGCTACATCCCTTTTTCTGTTCGGCGAGTAGTAGCACCGCTCTACTCTTCCCGTTCAGCAGGTAGCCGGTGAAGGCTGTGTTCCCGCACCCGCTCCCGGTTACACTGCATCTGGCGTTCGACTCTAACCTAACCAGTGAAGGCAGTTCTCGCCCCCACTCCTGGTAGACGCCAAACGGCCTCGTTTTTCCGTTAAGCAGGTAGCCGGTGAAGGCTGTGTTCCCGCACCCGCTCCCGGTTACACTGCATCTGGCATTCGTCTCTAACTCAACCAGTGAAGGCAGTTCTCGCCCCCGCTCCTGGTAGACGCCAAACCGCCTTGTTTTTTCTGTTAAGCAGGTAGCTGGTGAAGGCTGTGTTCCCGCACCCGCTCCCGGTTACGCTGCATCTGGCATTCGTCTCTAACTCGACCAGTGAAGGCAGTGTTCTCGCCCCCGCTCCTGGTAGACGCGGAACTGCCTTGTTTCTCCGTTAAGCAGGTAGCCGGTGAAGGCTGTGTTCCCGCTCCCGGTTACACTGCATCTGGCATTCGTCTCTAACTCAACCAGTGAAGGCAGTTCTCGCCCCCGCTCCTGGTAGACGCCAAACTGCCTTGTTTTTCTGTTAAGCAGGTAGCTGGTGAAGGCTGTGTTCCCGCACCCGCTCCCGGTTACACTGCATCTGGCATTCGTCTCTAACTCAACCAGTGAAGGCAGTTCTCGCCCCCGCTCCTGGTAGACGCCAAACTGCCTTGTTTTTCTGTTAAGCAGGTAGCTGGTGAAGGCTGTGTTCCCGCACCCGCTCCCGGTTACGCTGCATCTGGCATTCGTCTCTAACTCAACCAGTGAAGGCAGTGTTCTCGCCCCCGCTCCTGGTAGACGCTAAACTGCCTTGTTTATTCTGTTAAGCAGGTAGCTGGTGAAGGCTGTGTTCCCGCTCCCGGTTACGCTGCATCTGGCATTCGTCTTAATTTAACCAGTGAAGGCAGTGTTCTCGCCCCCGCTCCTGGTAGACGCTAAACTGCCTGGTTCCGTTAAGCAGGTAGCTGGTGAAGGCTGTGTTCCCGCACCCTCTCCCGGTTACGCTGCATCTGGCACTCGCCTCTAGCTCAGCCAGTGAAGGCAGTGTTTTCGCCCCCGCTCTTGGTAAACTGCCTTATTTACTAATCCAGCTAGGTGAAGGCAGTGATCTCGCTCCCGCTCCCTCTGCCGTAACGTGGGTGTAATTACATCCCTCTTCTGTTCGGCGAGTAGCAGCAACGCTCTACTCTTTCCATTAAGCAGGTAGCTGGTGAAGGCTGTGTTCCCGCACCCGCTCCCGGCTACGCTGCATCTGGCTACCTACAGAATGGTTCATTCATGTAGCGCCTTTAGGGTTTCTCTTGAGCCCGAGGACGGCCACGACCGCTGTCCCTCCTGCCTCGGCCGCTTCTGGCGGTCCGTGGGGACGAAATTCGAGCATCTGAGGGAGGTTCTCACGGTAAACGCCTGCATGAGCTGTAGCTGCATGCCTCGGGTGCTCAGAGTGGCTCGAATCACTGAGGTGGAACGTCTGGCAGCAGCCAACAGACACCTCTCCTTGTCACGTACTCCTCCAGATCAATTCGGCCGTTCCCGGCGACTTGAGGGAGCGATGGCTTTGTGTGCTCCCCCCAATAGAAGGACTAGAAATAGGCTGTCCTCTAAAGTGGATCGGCTCGCTGCTGATAGGGGCATGATGAAGTCGCCTCTTGGCCCTTCAGCCTGGGCTGAAGGGCCAAGAGGCGCCTCCTTCGGTTGGCACCCCTCCTTCGGTTGGCGCCCCTCCTTCGGTTGGCGCCCCTCCTTCGGCTGACGCACCTCCTCCGTCGCGAGCCAGGGGAGCTGTTTAGATCAGCTGCCCTGGAGGCACTGGAGTGTGCCGCCCAAGCTAGGCAGACCAGGCAGCAGCACTCGGGTCCTCGCAGACCTGTGCCCACTCCCAGCAGGCCCAGGGGCCGCTCTAGCAGCCGCACTCAGCCGCTGGATTACAGGGGTGGTCTGCAGAGGTCTTAGCGGCCCACTCAACCGCCTCCCAATGACTTTCGTGCCCCATGTCGCCCGCCTTCCAGGCGGCCTCGTGCCCCAGAGCCTTACCGGAACCCCCCAAGAGGCTCCAGGGTCCGGGGGGCTGGGCTCTGAAATCCCGGGGGTGGTCGGCGGCTGCTTTCCCAGCAGCAGCTCAGTTTCTCGGCAGTCTGTACTTCCGTCCCTTGGGTGGTTTTCACCTTAACCCAGGGGTACGGACCGCAGCTCCGGCCCCTAGCCTTCGGCTGGGTCTAATTGACAGTCGTCAGCGATCCGGCAGGGGCCCTACCTCTGGGCCAAGAGTTGTCCGTCCTTTTGTCCAAGGACGCAATCAACCCAGTAAGACCCTCTGCTTAGCCAGGGGGTTCTACTCGGCATACTTTCTCGTGAGCAAGAAAGTCGGGGGATTTCGCCCGATCTTGGACCTCAGAGGAATCAACAGATTCCTGAAGGTGCTGCCATTCTATATGCTGACTACTGCATACGCACAGGTGGAGTGGTTCCCAACCGAGGGATGCCTACTTCCACGTGGGCCGGGCAAGAGGGTGCCTTATATTCAGTTCCTCCGGCCCTTGGGCAGACTGGCAGCTGCCTCGGCCACTGGGCCCTTAGGCCCGCTGTCGTTGTGCCCCATGCAGATGTGGCTGAACAGCCTTCACTTGGACGCCAAGTGGCACAGGCACAGTGAAGTCAGGGTGTCGCAGCATTGCTCCACTCTCCGTCACGCTGGAGGGGCAGGGCCTATCTCTGGTAGGCGTGCCCATGGGCGCCATCCCATCCCGCCAGGAGACCATCACCATCAGGTGCATGTCTCTCAGGGTGGGGTGCAGTGCGGCAGGGCAGGACCGTTCAGGGTCAGTGGTCTGCCCAGCAGAGTGCGCGCCGGGTTAACGTGCTAGAGCTTCGGGCCGTGCAGCTTGCACTCACGCACTTTCTACCCCAACTGGGGGGCAAGAATGTGCGTGTTCCTTGGGGACAGCATGTACATTGTTGCTTAGACAACAGTCCCTTCTAGATAGTGGACGTTCTCACTCCACTCTGAATTTAGGTGGCTGCGATTCTGCCCAACATGTTTGGGTCGACGGCGCCACGGCGGGGTGCCACAGGTCGGTGTCCCTCTTTATGAGAGGGGCTTTACGGCAGCGTCCCCCTTGCACCCCGAGGGCTCCGGCTTGGGACCTGCCCTTGCTGCCGGATGCCCTATCACCTCCTCCCTTCGAGCCCCTGGCCCAGGTGGGGCTTAGGTGGCTGCCCACAAAGGCAGCATTTCTGCTTGCCATAGCCTCAGGGAAGTGAGTCGGGGAGTTGCATGTCCTCTCCATAAACAATACATGCCCGAGGTGAGACTCTCAGGCGTTGCCCTTTGGGCAAATGTGGCATTCCCGCCCGGGGTCCTTCCACAAACTCATTCAGGAGTACGGCACATCGAAGTTGCTGTGCCCGGGGGGTTCCCAAAGGGCGTATATCAAGGCTACTGCCTGTATACGGCAGGAGGAGCAACTCTTGAGTTTGCCCTGGCGGCACTAAAGGAGGTTAGGCCCTCTAACCAGTGGCTTCCCCACTGGGTTGTCGATACCATCTCAGAGGCTTACGGGGCCAGTGGCCGCCCCCTGCCACCAGGCTGAGATGCCACTCTACAAGGAGCATCTCAACATATTGGGCTGCCCTGAGAGGGGTGCCCCTGGAGGCCATCTGCGCCGTGGCGTCGTGGGCGTCTTCTGGCACATTCTCCAGTTGTCATCAGGTCAATGTCGCCACTCCCCATTCTTTGGGCGTGGTCCTTTTGCCGAGCTCCGCTGCTTCCAGTGGTGAGCAAGGGCTTGGATTCTTCATGACATTGTTGGTATAGGTCATCCAGTGCTAAAGCACCGCCTCTGGCGGTCAGTAGGGACGAAATAGAACGATAGTTACGGCTGTAACTACGGTTCTATGAGTCCCGGATGACCGCCAGAGTTCCCTGTCACTCAGAATTCTTGTGTGCTCGCGAGAAGATTCGAGGAACAGATCCTCTGACAATACCGGCTGATATAGCCGGTGTCACGTGGGTCACAGGTGACTTTGTTGTTATTGGTACTCGAGCTGCGCATGCGCGCGATGGACATATCCAGTGCTAAAGCACCGCCTCTGGCGGTCATCCGGGACTCATAGAACCGTAGTTACAGCCGTAACTATCGTTCTCTCATTCATAATATTATGGTTTACTATTTAAATAACCATAGCTTGCTCAATTTTCAACCAATTTCCAAACGGTTTGGTTTTTTATAAATATCAAAGATGTAGTTATGATACTAGATACTTATAATCATGGACTTTCATATGAAAATAACATTAATCAGATAAAGCAATAGCTATACACACACACAAGGTATTTATATTAAATATTTGCAGGTGTATATATTTCCATTTATTTTTATTATATTGTTAATATTTAAAATAAATTATAAAATTAAAATACATTTATATTTTATATATAAAAATCAGTCTCATGTTACCACTCTGTAAGCCAAGAGTTGTTAATTTAGCAATGCCTTAGCTTTAAGAACAGGGACACAACTAATGACAATAGCATATGTTGGTATATTATTTAGATATTCACACCTTTATCAGAAGAACCAAACAAACATAAAATGTGCTCACAGACAGGCCAGTTCTGTCTAATTTATCACAATTATTTTTGACATGAGATCTTCATATAGACTGCAGACAGACAGACTGCGGTGATTAGAGCATCCGTAGGCTGCACAAAAGTCCGGCATGAGCAGGTACTTCTGTAAACACAAAGCCAGCAAATTCCTGTATCATAATGCAAGATGTTTTTAACAAGCCAAACCACTTGGAAGAAATCATGTGTAACTTAAGTTATGTTGAAAAGAAAGAGCAGTTCTGCCTCTCCCACTGGTGTAAAGTTGCTGGGTCAACTTTGTAATACTAGGTCTCACTGACAGCCTCTTGTTATTAGCCAGCTAATAAATACAACCACATACACAAAGAAAAGCTGCAATTTCAACATGTCCAAGCATCCTGTATCATAGCCATGCTAATCATGTTTATAATAAACCAAACCGTTTGTAAATCAGTCAAGATTTCAGTGAGTTAAGAGTATTTTTGTGCAGATCACTCACCTTACAACAGCTACCATAACGCGAATCAGAGTAACTGTTAACTGTAGCAAGATGGCGGCCGGTCAGCTACGCTGGAAAATCTCCCATGAGCCATCTAGTGTTTATATATATCTATGAGTGGAACTACATAATCTTCAGTTCATAAAAAAGAACGAGTCATGCTTATCCACCAAAAAAAAGTTCGTCGCTAAAATTCCTGCCAATTCTTCTAGGCACATAATTATTGGCTGAACTAGTCCCTTCAAAGCGTAATAATATCTTGGTCCAAAGTAGTGCCACGGTTCGTCACGTGATCGTGCTACACCAATTGGGTAGCTGCATATTGTCAACAGAAGTGAAAGATGGCCGCCTACATGGTTGCGCTAAACCAGACCAAATGGATTCTAAACAGTGCAGTATGCTTGTTTTATGTCATGTTTTGTCATATGTCTTAATACATCACTAAGTCCGAGGTATTTGCGTTATATACGCGGTATTTGTGAGAGGTTTTACTATCTGGGAACAGAGTTGACCATCGAATCAACATTGACTAGCAGCGTTTATCAGCCAACTCCAGCTACAAACAATTTCCCCACGGGAATTAATAAAGTATATCAAACTCAAATTTATCAAACTATCATTCCTGGACTACCATGTTCGCATCGCTAGGTTCATTGGCTGAGCTCGTGGATTATTCCATTAGACTGAGGACTTTTTGTTTGTCTGTTGTTACCCTGTACACGTTAAATGCACTCTTAAAATTACTTGATTTCATACATAGCTGCGTCCAAGAAGAAGGTTAACTTGTTACGTTAAGTAATTTAGATCAATAAAATGCAGTACTTCCAGGCTGAAGACTTTTCTTTTTGTCGCTGCTTTTAATTGAACTATTCATATCTTAGACTGCACTGTAACTTTGATCCATGTACTTTTTTCTTTTAATGTTTATTTTATTAGCTTTTCTTTTTAATGACTGATTTTAAATGCCATTTTCTTAATGTCTTTCATTTTTTGTAAAGCACTTTGAATTGCCTTGTGCTATATAAATAAACTTGCCTTGCCTTACTTATACCAATGTCCATTGATTCATTTATTTACTCATTCATCCCTCCACAAATGAAAACAACACTGATGAACCATAAAAACGAGATTTATTACAAATATAAAAAGGTATGACGTAGAAAACAGTACAAAACAGAATAAGGACATGTAATGTAGTATAATTGATTGGTGTCAGGTGATCGTGATCCGCAGCCACGGCTGGGCGGAGCGGCTGATTGGTGCTGTGATTGCCTCAGCTGGTTAAAAGAGTCCTGCTGATTATACTCTGTGTTATAGTTTGGTTTTGAAGCCACACGGTTTTTTGACCGCTGCATTGCACTGCAGAGAAGAGACTATTTGTTTATTTAAAGGATGAACACTGTTTCAACCTCGTCTGGTAAGATACGATAACTTGGAAATAAATGTACCAAAAACAAACGTATCTCTGAGTGATGTGTGAGCGCGTCGGCCAGGCGCTAAAACCAAAAGAACAGAAAAGAGCTTAAGAAAGGTGGAAAGAAGGCTCCAGACGCACCAGAAAGTCTCAATATTTTGCCTAATGTCAGAAATTATTACTGGCACTTCTGACTGCAGCTGGTTGCTAGGCAACGGGGGCGGCAAAAGGTAAGGATAACTGCCGGTGACGTACCAGGAAATGCTCCGTAGACCGTCTCATTTCGCATTCCGCGGAGGACCCACGTCAGTTGGGTCCTCCGCAGAATTCAAAGGCTGGGTCCTCAGGAGGATGCAGCCGCTGAATTGGGACACAGCTAAAGTCTCCCAGGTCAGTACTTCAGAGGCTGGAGAGAAGGATTCCTCCAGTGAGGGTGTTCAGTCTGCCCAACCAGAATCCCCAACATCAGAAGCTCCCATACCTCTTCAGGAGTTAGAGAGAAAACAACTTTATGAAGAATTGTATAATTTAAGAAGAGAAAGAGATGAGGCCATCAGAGAATTGGAGACGTTGAAAATGACACTAAATGTAAAGTCATGACAGGCCTGGCTGTCATGGACAGTATTTGACACTCTTCATCAGTACCTGGTACAGTTTGTTAAGTCACAGAAAACATCCAAGATGTCAACACAAGACCAGCTCTTTATTACTCTGGTGAAACTGCGGCAGAACCCCTCAACCGATATGATGTGTGGAATATTTGACCTGGCACATAGCACTTTCCTGGATGTATTCTCCCGATGGTTGGATGTGATGTACGCCAACATTTCTTTTTTGATTAAATGGCCTGATAGAGTGTATCAGAAGCACAGTACCAGCAGAGGTTCTCTTCCAGTACCCTAGAGTGACTGCAATTATCGACTGCTTTGAGATCAGAATTGAACACTCAAAGAAGCTGAAAACAAGTTGAGATATTTTTCTTTTTGATAGCATGCACAAAGTGTCGGGTTTTTGTAATACTTACCTGGCTGTTTGTGTATATGTACACAATGTATAGATAAGTATTACTAACGACTGTCTCTTCTCACAGAGCTATCACCTACTCAAAATACAAAAACTGGACAACAGTGAAGTATTTCATTGCATGTCACCCATCTGGCTCAATCACATATCTCTCCAAAGGCTGGGGAGGGAGGGCTTCAGATGTGCATATTGTAAGGAACTCAGACTTATTATCTCAGAAGTTCCACCATGCAGGAGATCAGGTAACAATTGAACTGTTTTTTTTTTTCTAATTTAAGTCTTATTTGTGAATTTATTATTTACCCATAGTTACCATTTTTGAGTTGCTGTTGAAGTAAAGTAGTGTTTTTAAGTATTTGTTATGTTTATTTCAGATTTTAGCCGACAGGGGCTTGACTTTGAAGGATGACTTTGCTGTTCTGGGTGCACAGCTCATCACACCGTCTTTCACGAGGGGCCGAAAACAACTGTCAGCCGAAGATGTTGCAAATTCTCGTGTGACTTCGAACATCAGAATTCACATTGGTAAGTATAGAGTCAGCAGTCAGATTCATACAGTATGTACATTTTAATGTTTTTGGTATTCAGAGTGTGCTGCATCATCAAATCACTGTTGCTACTTGCCGCTGACGTGGTTCACATTTCCCTAACTAAATTAATTACTGTAACAGTACAGATCCGGGTTAACAAGTGCTGAGACGTTATTCAATTAATCACATCAACGAGTACATGTGTAATCCCTACTTTGTAGGGTGTCTTAAGATAACATTTTATCTTAAAAACATGTTATTCTATATTTAAATACATTGAACTGTTGTTCACATTTAGTGCAATATCAAGAGAACAGGATAACAGGAAGTTAACAGGGATCTTTCTTCACTTTAACATGAAAAATAAACACTAATTATAGGACACAATGCACTGACGATATGATATAACGGTCAACTGTGCTACTCCTGTGAAACTCGAACATAACAATGTAGATAAACAGCATGTTAACAACAAATATGTGATATGTGGTCTGCAAAGAGTAATTGGTGCCCTGAAGAGCCGGTACCACATTCTGGATGGCCCACTTCCTCGGCGCCTGGTGAAGAGACTGCAGGATGAAAGCCAGAAGAGAGAAGAGGCCATGATTGATAGGATTATGCATGTCTGTGCAGCACTAATGAACCTGTCTGTGCAGCACTAATGAACTTGTCTGGCAGTGTCATGTACAACCGTTACAGAATCTGAGAGTAAGAACAAAATCAATGTGCAGTCATTTAATAATGAGCATCAGAGAACAATATTGTATGCAACTTTTTTATACAATAAAGAAGTCATTATTGTTCCAATTGTGCCATTTAACAGGTTTCAGTTGAGACATAATGGATCTTTCTAATCAAAACCACCTGTTGTTTGTCTTTCCACAGGTCCCTGAACTTATCTCAGTGCTGCTCTGCTGCCGCATACCTACCCTGTCACCCTGCCTCTGATGCCTGTCACCTTGCCTCTGATGCCTGTCACCCTGCCTCTGATGCCTGTCACCCTGCCTCTGATGCCTGTCACCCTGCCTCTGATGCCTGGCGCTCTGCCTCTGTTGCCTGATGTTCTACTGCCACTTGTGTTGCCTGATGGGTCACTCCCTGTGCTGCTTTCGACTGGACTGTGTTCTGCCTACTTAGCAGAAACATATACAGTGCTTATCATAAATGAGTACACCCCCCTTGAAAAGAACACAAGAACAATTTGATCAACATCACAATATCAACAATTATTATCTGATTAGTATCAAAGTCACAAGTATAGACAATATTGTACAGCCCATTATTCATTCTATTTGTAGCCTATGTATGTTTTCATGTTGTAAATTAATGTATAGGCTTTGTGATATTTGATTTTGTACATATAGTCCAGTAGTAGTCTATGTTGATACTGAATGAAATAGCTATAATATGCTTCAAAATGAATTGGTATAAATAAATATGTAACTCTGTCACAGTGACTTATTTGTTGCCATTTTTACACTGATAGGAAATTCAACCACCTACCTGTGCATCTTTCAGCTCCCGAAGTTTGTGTAGTATGTGTTGTGACCAAAATGTTTGCATCACATTAATGGCACCACTGATGAAGTCCTTATCTCTTTGTACTCTGAATATCAGGCAGGTCTGAGGAGTCCAAGTGATGAAGTCTGCATACATCCGTTTGGTAACAAACATCTGCATTTGGACCTGTCAAATGCAATGCAATCATAACACTAATATTTACATTATAGACAGTATGCCATCTGTGGATAATTATCTTGGATAATTGCACAAAATGCTGCAGACTTATTAGAGGTGTGCATGTATATGCAGGTGAAATATTGAAATACCTGAGTGAAATATGCATGACTTCTCTTTAAGCTTGTCAGACTTTCCAGATGTCCTCTTTTGTCCTCAAGCCACTGTTGGTACCCAGTAGAGGTGTCTTGCCCCCACCTGTAAGGACACTTGGCCTCTATAACACCCTCACCACAGCAGTCACAGGAAACATAGCCATCACATGAAACCCCCATGGCATAGTTTGGCAGATGCGGAAGCCAGCCTTTGTGACGGCCAGGTTCTGATGTGGTGCATCTACTGGGGCACAGATGTAAATAGTGGAAGACAGGTTGGCTGTGGGGCTCCCAGCTCCAAGAGCATATTGATAAGTGTCAATGGCATCTTGCTCATGGTGTCTCCCCCACTGAATCCAGGGCTTCATTATTGGCCTGTGCCTTTGTTCACATATGGTGTTGATCAGTGACTTGCTAGGATGTTCTGTAGCTGTTAAAACACGGTGGGCTATGGAGCCTGTAATGCGACCAACCCGCTCTTGATGCCATTGCACACAGGATGCCTGACGGATGGTTGCTCTCTCCACATTTTCGATCTCCTCCTCAGTCACCTCATTCTGGCTGAAACACCATGGCTTCTTAAAAGGCCTGGAAAAACCCATGAAACTATTTAATACCACAGAGTCAGGTGATCTGTCAGCCAGCATAGTGAGGAACTGCTGCTGCTGTGATAAAGAGGCTTTTGGGGTAGGGGCTTTCCTTTTCCTTTTTTTTGACATCTTGTCCTCTGTGTAAAAAGTTGTCTGCAACAAGAGCAGGCTCAATCTTTTTAACACACGTCTTGTTCCACTCACAGGCTTTGCTTGTGCATGGCATTTTGTTGATCCCCATGCGGACACAAGCCTCTAATTTAAAAGAACAGCAGCCACATGGGAACAACTTTCACCAAGACTGAAAAGGAAGGAAAAAAATATCCATTAGCTCTCGATCACTAAAGATATTGGGCCTAAGATTTTACATAATACTGCCCTGTCTGGTGACATTTCTTTTAGAACATTTCGATATATTTGGACGTATTTATGGCACCCACCCACGGACGCACAAACAAATGAACGCTTTCACAAACGTACCCTGCCATGCAGTTGCAGTGGGCAGCGACGATGGTACCCTCTCCCTTAACTGCTACCCACGTCTGGTGCGACTTCTCTGTCACCCTCCAGGATGGCTTTACATCACATCGGAACAGGTAGGTATCCGATAAAGGTAGTTTATGGAGCACAACTCCAACAAAGCCACTTGTAAAAAAAGTTGTGTGCCTCCAGGGACCGATAGTTCTTTAGGCTGCTGTGTGTGTAAATCCCTGCGTGTTAACGTACCGCAGGGATCACCAACTACATTTGTCCAAGGGCCAAAATGTATCCAATAGACACAATCGCGGGCCAGTGATTTTTATATAGTCCACAATGCTAGTGGAGCACGCTCAGGTACTGCGGACCTTTAATTTATTATCTGAAACGATGTAATAACTTTTAAAACTTGTTCCAGTCACTTGACCCATGCATTCTGCAGCAGCAGGCCATTCACTTTGATTTGATCGTTATGAAATGTCATCATTTCGACAATAAAGAAATGCTACATAAACGTTATCTTGCACATTTTATCCAACCATCTCCGTTTCTAACTTTCAATATATTTTAAAAGAGATCTCTCTCCAGGCCCGGTTCCAGAAAAAAATGACTAAGGGTGCATCTGAGATTAGAGAGGGTGCAGTGGTAAAGTGCTATTTTTTTTAAGTGGGGAGTGTACCTAACACCCTCTATGGGGGTCCTCACCTCCTCTGGGGGGGTCCGGGGGCATGCTCACCCGGGAAGATTTTTTTTTTTAAATATTGAAGTTAAAAGCATCAATCTGGTGCACTTTGAGAGCAACATTAAGAGATCTATGGTTCAATCAGGAGAGACATGATGTATGGAATACATATTTATTATCGGTCACATTATATCGATGGAACATAATGATGACAGTTCATCACAAATGAATGAATGTTGTTTTGGCGATTAGGCCCAAGTTTTAGTAGGATATCAATCGGGAAGGGAAGAACCATTTCCGATGAACCCCCCTGGGTCTAGACACTGGTGGTGGTTATAAGTGGTTAGGTCCGGTTGGAAGGGAGAAGGTTAAGCTTGGCCCTGAGTTGGAAGCAGGAGGCGAAGGGGTGGAGGAGGGTTGCGCGTTGACACCTGGAAGACAGCTGATAGGACAGGGGAGAGCATATATAGAGGGGTTAACAGGTGCGATGATTAGCCCTGTAATGAAGGGGCGTGATAGGTTTAGCTGAGGAGAGGCGCTCCCTGTCATTTAGATGCAGGGAGCAAGTATTGCCATGACGCGCAATACGGAGTGTTAGGTCTTCCTGTCTGAACTTGCGCTAAGCTTCATTTCAATCAGGAGAGACATGATGTATGGAATACATATTTATTATCGGTCACATTATATCGATGGAACATAATGATGACAGTTCATCACAAATGAATGAATGTTGTTTTGGCGATTAGGCCCAAGTTTTAGTAGGATATCAATCGGGAAGGGAAGAACCATTTCCGATGAACCCCCAAAAGAATGCAGGATGAAGTACTGAATGTGAATCTTACCTTGCGGGATGCGGCGGAAATCTATGGATGAAAAGGAGGTTAATACATGTGAGGATATAAGCGACTGATGCCTCCCGGGCATCCTTCCTGGACGTACAGGGCTTCCCGGCCGTACGGGGCATCCCGGACAGACGGGGCAACCCGGATGGGGCTTCCTGGACATACAGGGCGTCCCGGAAGTACGGGGCATCCCGGAGGGGGCATCCTGGCCGTACAGGGCGTCCCGGACGTACGGGGCATCCCGGGTGAGCGGGGACTACCCGGACGCACCGAGCGACCCGACCAGTGCCCCGGGTGCCCGGAACGTGCGAGGCTTCCCGAATGTGCGGGGTAACCTGACTTTAGCAGGGAAACATAATACGGACCGGAGGTTTCACGACCCGGACATACGGGGCTTCCCGGAAGAACGGGGCATCCTGGACATACAGGGCAACCCGGACATACGGGGCTTCCTGGCCGTACAGGGCATCCTGGATCGTACAGGGCATCCACACAGGGCTTCCCGGACGTACGGGGCATCCCGGAGGGGGCATCCTGGCCGTACAGGGCGTCCCGGACGTACGGGGCATCCCGGGTGAGCGGGGACTACCCGGACGCACCGAGCGACCCGACCAGTGCCCCGGGTGCCCGGAACGTGCGAGGCTTCCCGAACATTTTTTGCGGGGCAACCTGCTTTAGCAGGGACACATTATACAACCCGAAGGTTTTACAGCCTGGACATGCAGGTTTAAATAACAGAATTGAACATGAGCCGTAGGGCAACATACGTGCTGACATGCTAAGAACCACCACCAGTTATATGCATACGTACCAATTTGTTTAAGGTTGGAGAGACCTTTGGATAGCCAGCACGGCATTGAGGTCAGGGCGGATGTAGGATGAGAAAGCGGAGGAGGACCACCGTCCGAGTTGTTGCAGGGATGAGGACGAGACGCCTTGATTGGCAGCGGAAGTAGCTGCGCCTATTCTGAAGGAGTGCCCCGTGTGTAGAAGGGGTGATAACCCGGATTTAATGAGGACTTGTTTTAAATAGATGTTGAACTGTCTTTGTGTTAAAGGAAAATTCCCTGAGATGAGGAATAATGGCGAGAGGGGGTTCGAGGTAGGTCTAAGCCGTAGAAACTTGATCATGGCTTTATAAGGGCAGAATTGAGAATCGATGCGGGCGGCGATGACGGAGCAGGCGCCGCCGCATTTGGAGTGTTTAAGATATAAACTAAGATGGCTGGCGTGAAAGGATAAGTCAGAAAAGCTGACGTCTCTATTGGAATTGAAAGTGAGGGAAGCGGTGGTAAATTCGCCTGGTCTAAGAAAGGCATAAAAAGCTAGGCGAAATAGAGCGTCGAGTAGTGCATCGATGTAAGGGGAGAATACCCCGCTTCTAAGCTTGGAGAGCATGAGGTGTAAAGTGGAGAGTGTAATAGGGCGTCTCCGGTCTGAAACGGGGGGGTAAGTTTTAATGAGACCTTTGAGGATGAGTTTGACTGACTGGTTTGCGAACAGGCTGGGAAAGCCGAGATCGGAACGCGAACGTTAAACTGAACTCCTGCTAAGAGGCCCCGGATGTATTGGGGTTTGAGGTGGCGATCAGTGGCGCAGTAGCACATGAAGGCACACACGGTGGAGATGAGAACAGGTTTAAGTGTGATGCCTACGGAAAAGCAAAATGTCGCAAACATTCTCCAAGTGAATCATATGTTTTGAGGGTGGACGCGCTAAGCCCTTCCTCATAGACCTGCTGATTCGAGGTGCCTTTCTAGGGGGCTTCTATTTAAGAGAGAGAGAGGAGATGCAGGGGAGGAATCCTGACGGGTTGAGTGCTGGCTCCTGGGCAGAGGTTCCGGAACGTCTTGTGGACTGACTGCGGTAATCTATGGATGAAATGAGAGATTAACATGTGGATTAAACGATCTGCCGGAATCACTGCCGGGCTTACTGTACATCATAAGATGCTGACCCGAAGGTCGACGGCCGGAATCAGCGCCGGACTTACGAGAACGCTACCACTAAACAACGGCCGGAATCGCTGCCAGGCTTACTGTTCTCTGCTGGGCTTACTGTACATCATAAGATGCTTGACCCGAGAGGCACCGGCCGGAATCAGGCCGGGCTTACGTACTACCACTAAACAACGGCCGGAATCACTGCCGGGCTTACTGTACATCATAGGATGCTGACTCGGAAGTCGACGGCCGGAATCAGCGCTGGGCTTACGTGAACACTACCACTAAACCTTGCCGACACGATGGTCGATGACCTGCGATGCAGGGTTAAAATGCACAGATGAACACTACCACTAAATGTATAAATACCAGGAAAGAGAGATCTTGGATGGCCGTCTGGTTGTTGTAGGGATGAGGAATAATTACCTTGATTGCGGCAGGGTTGCTGCACCTATCCTGGATGAAGCCCTGGAATGCTATTAAGACACCACCACCAGTTATATGCATGTTTACCATAGGTAAACTGAGAGATCTAGGATTGCCGGCACGAGTCGATGTCCGGGGGAAGAGGGAGATGTAGACAATGTAATGCAGCTGTTAGCTTGAGTACAATGAGACATGAATGTTATATCCTGGCTTATCGTAAGCCATGTGAGCATGACCAATATAAATGAGACAATATGCGCAGCATAAAATGATGTATGCTTAGGTAAATACTGAAACATGACCCATGATATGGGACTAGCTTAATTAGCGGTTTAATTACGCCACGGTGAGACATAGATGCACTTGATTGGGTGATTAGACTGTCTTCTATCATATTACGTGAGCTTCTCTTTCTCCCTGAAGAAACTCCCCAAAAACCAAAAAGTTATGATAAATCTCTCGTCTTGCCTATGCTGCACCTGACGGCTTTGACTATTATTCCCGGAAAACAGCCCAACAAAATAAAATACTCAGTTACCTCTAATCATTAACCCATGTTTGTATAATTTAGTGAACTCTGTGTGTTGCTGCTAGCATACATGACACCTAACGTGAAACGTTACTCGTGGATGGGGCTACAGAGCTGCTAGACAGTCGAAAACGGTGCATTCCTTTGTCTGAATGTGCTGCACTTTTGATAAATATTTAGACAAAAGCTAAACTCTTATTGCACTTAGGCAACGAGCATTCTCCACGTCGAGACGGGTAAAGTTTAACCACACCTCGGAGCGCGTTCTCTCCGCCACCTCCGCAGAGTGCTCCGCTGCATGGAGCAGCTGCGTGTGTGTAAACTGCCCCGCCCCCTCGCACGCAGACCGGGGAGAGAGATCTCGTCTGATCGAAAATACATCATAGACGCATTTGTTTGTCTTTTGCTTATTAGAAATGAGTTGGCGCCATTCATTTCAGGTAACGCTGTGTTGAAGCTTGAAACTGCGTTAGTTACTGAGCATTGTAATGGGTAGTAATTACCCGACTGCATTAATAATGCAAGTAATACGTTACTGAAACTCCATACTGTAACACGTTACACCCAACACTGCCTGGAAACTCACCTTACCCTGAACTAAAGGTAGCAATGCATCGTATTGAACTTCCTGTCGGCTCCCAGACCGTAGTCGAGGAAAGGGGGGGGGGGGGGGGGGGTGACTCTCTGTCGTCTCCCAGGGCAGAAGCAACACGCTTCGGGTTCAATAACCCATTTTTTTCGGAAAGACTGGAGAGAGGCGAGCTCTTCTTGGGAGGTCGTTGCATTTATTTAGCTCTTCTGTTTCGTAAGATCACAGAAATTCCTTTTTCTGCTGCCTTGTTTACTTCTAGAAAACATGAATCCCGCTCGCTCTACCATACCATGCCCAGCACACCTGCACGCGCCACACCCCTCTCTTAAAGGGGTAGTGATCTCGCTCTGCATGCCCCGAATGTCATGACAATATAACGAAACATCTCGTGAATTTGCTGCAACTGCCTTTAGAGGTGAGGCGCAGGAGGAAGTAGCTCCAATGGGATGTAGCTTGAGCCCTGCCTGCCTGCAGGAGGGGTTGTGGTTGAAGCCAGAATGGGTAAAGCTTCGCATGCGATGAGGACCCGTTCCGCGTGAAGCCGGAAGCGCCGCATTTGAGCGGCCATGAAACCAGTGATACCCTCTTGAGAGACTGAAGGCGTACGTCAATTGTTTGGGTGAAGTAGCCCGTTTCCCTTAAGCTGGAGGAACTTCCGTGGAGCCCGATTTCCTTGTCTTTTCCTCCCAAGTCCGGGTTTGCGGGCGGCCGGCTGGAACCGCTAGCCGACTGGGGAATGCCGCCTGTAGCTTAATCCGCCAGACTGCGGAGCTGATGAATAATGCCTGGAGCTGGGACGAAGCCCTGCTGCTGCTTGCGCGTTGACACCTGGAAGACAGCTGATAGGACAGGGGAGAGCATATATAGAGGGGTTAACAGGTGCGATGATTAGCCCTGTAATGAAGGGGCGTGATAGGTTTAGCTGAGGAGAGGCGCTCCCTGTCATTTAGATGCAGGGAGCAAGTATTGCCATGACGCGCAATACGGAGTGTTAGGTCTTCCTGTCTGAACTTGCGCTAAGCTTCATATCTATGTGCTCTTTGCTTGATCATGCATTCCCAGTCCCTTCACGTAGCCATAAGAGCATGGCGCCAGTTGTTGCAGCCAGTTGTGGTGAAGGCATCTGACTTACTTGAACCGAAATGTCTACATGCATAGCAGAAGATGGCATCTTTTTTACATGAATATTCCAGCCAATCTCTGTTGTGAAACCATGAGCTGCAAAATGTGCGCCTCACCCCACTGTACAGGCGAGTTGGGTACTTTTTTAAATATACCTGGGCAGGCTCTGTTTTGCGAGGTCCTCTGGCACTTGCGGGTCACCGAGGGGTGGCGGTGTTTGGGGTAACGAAGACGGCTGTGGCTGCTCCGCCTCTGTGGGCGAGGCGGGCAAAGCCGGCGAGTCGGGCAGGAGGACGTTAGTGTCCACGACAGTAACGTAATGTCCCATGATCTGAACTGTTATTACCTGCAGTAGATGCAGTGTATGCTGGCGATTAGGGCTGGTTGTTTTAACCATTTTCCATCATTGACTGCTGTGTAAGCACTTTGCAGATGATGAATGTGCAGTGGCACAGGTCACGCGCACCTGACATAATAACGTTACTTACCGTTTAAATTGATCAAATAAATGCAGCAGACAATGCTATTCAACCACAAATTATATTCTTCTTCTTCTTCTTCTTCTTCTTCTTCTTCTTCTTCTTCTTCTTCTTCTTCTTCTTCTTATTATTATTATTATTATTATTATTCCTACTATTGTTAGTAATAGTAGGCAAAATGTAATATTTTTCACTTTTAATTTTTTTCACTTTTTTTTTTTTTACTTTTAATTTTTCAAATGAGGGTGCATAACGACTCAACTGAGGGTGCAATGCACCCTTATGCACCCCCGTAGAACCGGGCCTGTCTCTCTCTCTCTCACTGCGTGCGGGGGCGGGGCCTCACAGACACGCTGCACCTCTCTCTCACTCACAGACATGCTGCAGTGCTGTGCAGTGTGCACACAGTTCTGCCGGTAATGAATAATACATTTTGTGAGGAAACTTTTCCTCCAATAAGTATTCCAAAATGTATTCACTTCAGGTTTATGAAAGTAATTGTAATCAGATTACTCGTTTTTCAAATGTAACGCCAGCTGAATACAGTTAGACTTCTTGATTTTTATATTCTGCGTAACGCCGTTACATGTATTCCGTTACAACCAGTCTATGGTTACAACCCAACCCTGCCTCTCTGTTGGACTCCGTCGCAGCGGGGCTACTGCTGCGGAGCGCACGAAGCAGACTCTTCACAACGATGGGTCACTTCTTCTTGAAGGCAGGGAAGGTTTCGCAGTCTACTGTCCCGCAGCTGCTGCCTCTCTGTTGGACTCTGTCGCAGCGGGGCTACTGCTACGGAGCGCACGAAGCAGACTCTTCACAACGAAGGGTCACTTCTTCTTGAAGGCAGGGAAGGTTTCGCAGTACGCAGTCTGCTGTCCCGCAGCTGCTGCCTCTCTGTTGGACTCCGGTACTGCACCTTACTCACGACGTTGTAAAAAAAAAAATGGGTGGGGGGCGAACGCCACAGTCACCCCCGTCATGCGGGCCGGATGAGAATGTCTGGCGGGCCGGATGTGGCCCGCGGGCCGCCAGTTGGTGGTCACTGACGTACCGAGTCGTCAATAACCAATATGTATATGCAGCTCATGATGGCTATTGTGCAATAACAACCATTGTGTGATGAACAAATTCACTAAAACGTGCTAATTTCCTTGTCAGACATATAAATTATGTGAGGTTTAATTCATCAGGGAGTACCAAGAAGTTAGTCAAGTCGCTTCAGCTGATTCAAAATGCTGTGGCTCGTGTACTAACCAGAGTTAGGAAAAGGGACCACATTACTCCTGTTCTGGCTGCCTTACACTGGCTCCCTATAGAACACAGGATAGAATTTGAAATTCTTCTTCTCGCCTACAAAGCCCTTAATGGGCAGGCGCCATCTTACCTTAAAGAACTCATTATACCCTACTGTCCTACTAGGGCATTGCGTTCCAAGAATGCAGGGTTGTTGGTTGTTCCTAGAATCTCTACAAGTACAATGGGAGCCAGAGCCTTTTCTTATCAAGCTCCACATTTGTGGAATCAGCTTCCAGTTTGTGTTCGGGCAGCAGACACCCTATCCGTTTTTAAGAGTGCTCTTAAGACCTTCCTTTTTGATAAAGCTTATAGTTAGGGCTGATTAGATTCAGCCCCTAGTTTTGCTGATATAGGCAAATATATTCTTATATTATATATTATATATTCTTCTTCCTTCTCTCTGTCTATACCTGTGTACTCTCATGTTCCGATTAACCCAGCTTCCCCAAATGTCTTTCTTTTTGGTGTCTATATACGCCGGGATCCGGAGTCATGGATGATCCTGCAGTCCTGTGTCCTGGATCGCGAGCCCTGGATCGCGAGTCGTGGCTGTGGTCCTGGATCATCGGTCCTGGATGGATATCCTCGTGGATTTATCTTCCTATTATACACACATGTATTTCCAAACATTTGGACTACCTATGTTGCAAATGTATTATCTTTTCAATTTACACACGGCATCTATTGCACGTCTGTCCGTCCTGGGAGAGGGATCCCTCCTCTGTTGCTCTCCCTGAGGTTTCTCCCATTTTTCCCTTTAAACTGGGTTTTCTTCGGAAGTTTTTCCTTGTACGATGTGAGGGTCTAAGGACAGAGGGTGTCGTATTGTCATACTGATATTCTGTACACACTGTGAAGACCACTGAGACAAATGTAACATTTGTGATATTGGGCTATATAAATAAACATTGATTGATTGATCAGTTAACGTAATTTTGCCTCTCACCGGGTGATTCAACCAGGTAGCAGAAGATATCAGGGAATGAAACTTCAGGCCATTCAGTCGGATCATTCGTCCACTCTTTAATAAGATATGGACAAGAATCCGATCCTATTAAATTAATTTTTTTAAGGTGTCTATCCCTGTCAATGGGCTGCAATGAATCAATGTATGACATGTTTGTTTAACATTTAAAATCCGCGCGCTTACAGTGCTCCGGGCGAGGGGGAAAGGATTGTTTTCCCCCTCGAAATGCCCCGCCCCCAACTGTGACGTCACCCATAGGTTTCTGCAGAGTTGCTGTGAAGCACGAAGTAGGCGGAGTCACCCGCTGCCGTCTGGAGCTGGAAGCTCCGGAGCTAGCTGAGGCTAACAAGCTAAGCTAACATGCTCAGCAGTGCTGCTCTGCGATGCTAGCTGGCTAACCTACGTCTGTTGCTCCCCGTCTGCACACTCCCGTCGCATTTTACGTTTCTAAGGTAAGCAGACAAAAACTATTCAGCAAACTATTAATAATAATCTAAGTTATTGAGTTTTAGGATAATACTTCAGAATCTTAAAATCTTAAAATAGGTGGGGTAGGTAAGTTTCAGAAACTGGCTCGAGATACACTTTTTGTTATATTCCATGGAATGCTCTTAACATCCCGATAGCAATGAATATCTTAAGTGCTTTGACAAAAAATGCATAAAAAAACGTCATCAGTGGAAGCCGTGGCGCTGTAAAAAGCACGACCAATCATCTGAGCAGGCCCGGCTAAAATAACTGGATGGCCTACCTGCCTGTCAGCTCTCAGGAGGGGCTCTATAAGGAAGTGGCAGATTTTCTCCGGTTGTGTATTTTCAAATTCTAGCGATCTCGAGCCGGTTTCTCAAACTTACCTACCCCACCTTTAACGTTTGCATAATTGTGCTATATTCAACACTGGAATCAAGCAAATATGAATATGTTTGCATGTTATTTATATTTTGCTGTCACTTAATTAGACGTTTAATACATTTAAGTCAAGCTAAGTTACATGTGATGGTAGCTAGTTAGTGCTCTTACCTGTGATAGATCCTCCAAACAGCATTATAACCAGACTGTATCTATACTATACTATATACTACTATACTATACTATATATATACTATATAACTATAAGTACCAGTTCTAGATCCTTGACTTTAGACAAACAATTCAAAAGACAAAATCAATTAAATGTATTTAAAGACCAATCTTTATTTTAAGGTGCCTCTTAACCTGATATATTAGTTATACAGTAATTGCATTGACAATCTAAAAAAACAGAGCAACTCAACGGTTCACTTTATATTTCTTATTGTCTAAAGCATTTATTGCTTTCATTTTCCCCTCTCATGGTGGTGTCCAGAGAGCTGCAGGGACTTCAGGGGGAAACCTCAGTGTGATGGACATCCTGTCTGTTGGTTTGGCCGGAGAGGACTGATGGAGAGAGGTCTTTCCTCAAGGAGGAGGACCAGGCCTGATGGAGGAGCCCATGCTGGGCATAGCTGATACCAATGGCACAGGCCTATTCTGTCACTTTATTTGACTAAATGTGTTTACTTATACATTTAATAGGTTTACACCTTCTGTCTATTATGTGCTTTTTATGGGGAAAAAAATTGATGGTTCATCTTTGATAACTTGGTTCACATTTCAATAAATTGAATTTGTATTTGCACTCCTTTTGTCCATTATTCTTACTGAAAATGTTAGATTACACATTCACATCAAGATTGGCACCATTTATTTGTGGTTACAAACTCTGCAGTCACAAGACACATGTGTTGTGTAGCTCATAAAGTAAAGCAAATAGAAATAATCAGCTGATCGAGTGTAGATGTGGAAATAGGTGCATTCGATCAGTTGACTGTTTTTAATAAGGCTCCCTTTTACCAATTATAAATGGTAGTAACTCATTAATAAATGGTGATTTGTTTCACACTTTACAATAAGGCTCACTTTTACCAATTAGAAATGGTTGTAACTGATTAATAAATGGGAATGTGTTTTACAGTAAGGCTCCCTTTTGGCAGTTATAAATGTTAGTAACTCATAAATAAATGGTCATAAAGAGATGCCAAGAAACATCAAGATGATAGGGGGGAGAATCAACTCAGTGAACAACAGATACCAAGGATGTTGGCTGATGAAGAATACGAAGTAAGCTAAGTGAGCCTGTGTTAATGTATGAAAACTGTTAGAACTGGTTTATAAATGGTTTGATTAATAAAGTGTTTACAGTCTAATTAATAACCTAATTATAAACATTTATAAGGGTAGTCTTATTGTAAAGTAGTACCTTCTGAATATGCAAAATCTACAGATCTTTAAGATTTGACTGAAACTCGTTTCAGTCAATCTTGGCGTTTTGATATGTACAAAAGTGGTGGGGCACAAAAAACTCAGATGTCTATATATAAGCTTCTGCAGTGAGGTTCATGGCTGGCGAGGCACTGGCACTGACTCTTCAGGTTTACAAATATTATATTTTGACCTAAATCAAAATATAATATTATTTTCAAAAGCTTTTTTTGTCTGATGCTTCAATTAATTTTAAACAGACAGTTCAACAGAAGGATACCCAAAAAATGTAATTGTATCATTTAAATATTGAATTGTTCTCTCTTAGTAAGATCCCATTTTCAATAAAATTGCAGTCTTACCTTGACACGAAGATTAAGTCCATTTGCCTGTCCCTCTGGACAAAAATCTCTATTACTTTTTTGTAAAAGTCCTCCTTATGTTCTTGTAGTTTCAAAAGTCTATCATAAATCTAATCTAATCAATAGATTTATGATTCGAAAATTATAAAAGTAGGGTAGACATGTGGATATTATCCGGCTGAACAAAACGTGCATTTATATAACAGGTTTGTTTCCCACAGATCTTATTTGGAGCTATTTTCTAAAATCCTATGGAGAAATCTCATTGCTTTTTTGTCGAGGGAAGCCATGCGCAGCTTACTTCCGGGTTTTAGGACGCGTCACTGCAGCTCGTCTCCTCTTCACACACCACACTTTTCGCGGCACACGTACTTACAGCCAATCAGCTCTGAATTATGTGAGATGACGTATGGTGGGGATGGCAGTTCAGTGCCCCTATGGTCATTATTTTTTTGCCACACACATTAAATAGGAAAATATTCTGAGCATGCGCAGTGTAGTTTTTACAGTCACCATTGACTTAGACAGTGAGAGGGAGGGGCATGATCGGGTTTTGTCCCACATGGCTCTAAACAGCTCAATAGGCACACACTGTAGACACTAATTAGAAGAACACAGACTAAAACAGCAATGTACAGACAGACAATCAGATGATTAAACATGATCTTAAAATATATTTTATATATTTTTTAATTTATTTTTTGCATTTTTTTGTAATCATTATTTTTAATACTTTCTGCTGACACTAGGTGGGGCTGTGCCTGATGACCAGTCGCCACTGTCAGTCACATAGTAGTATGGAAATACATCTCACCGCTAACCCAAAAAGCTGAGAATGCAATCTACTAACAATGTTTTCTCAAATCTTAGAAATAGTCAGCTTTTCAGCCCAATGTGGTTAAAGCGGAATCAAACAAATCTCCCACATTCCAGTGTTGGTTGGGCGGTAACAACATGAGCCTGTGTGATGCTGGGCAGAGGCAGGACAGCCAGTGATAACCTTACCTGATTGGATTTGCCACCAAAGGGGACCTCCAATGTGAGCTAATTGTTGACTGGCAGTGCGCTTGATGCCCTCGGCCCACTTTGATGGTTTCACATGACATGATAACAGTTGGAGGTCTCTATGGGGGAGGTGAGGTGCAGCGGGGGGAGTGGTCATGTGAATATGATGCTTATTTTACGTAGGTTGGCTTAGAAGTCTGTGTAAAAATACATAAAGATCACATACAAACAAAAACATTAAAGGTTCTCTTATTTTGTTGTTGATAACAAACATTTTCTCATTTCTGTTAAACTCAATCCTCTTAAGCTTTTGTCCTGAGTCAGATGTTATATTATTAGTTTTTTTTTTAATACAGATAGCTGTACATTAGGGTAAAATATAAATACTAGCTTCCCTAATTCTAAAACCAGCAACCGACATAATCTGTGTTGTTTTATGGCAGCTGAGTCCAAGACACGTAATTGAATAAACAAAAGTGTATCAGTCTACAGTGAAATTAAAGAGAAAAATGAAAAGAGAGAAAGACAGCATCAACACATCCCACTTTCCTTTAACTGCCAAAGAAACAGCGAGGGCAGAGCAAGTATTGAGAGAGGGGAAAAGGGGAAAAAGGAGAAAGAGAAGCCAGTCTCTGTGTGGTCGTCCTTGCGAGCGTGTTCTGTTTAACTCTCGCCAAAGTGTTTTAAAGTGTTACAAGTGCATTAGTGCAGTGGGTCATGCCTTTGCTTGGCTAACCTCTGACCGCCCCCCAGCCCTTGTAGCAGCTTCGGGGCGGGAAAGTGAGCTCATGTTGAAGGGGTTAGGCCCCACTGTTTGGAGAGGGAGTCGCCCCAGGGGGGGTAGAGGAGCGGCTGCAGATGAGAAGGCCGGGCAGTGGGGCGGGCAGCGGCCTGTAATGATCTCCTCATGGATCTTTAATGGCTCCCCTCAGTTAGTGTCAGCGTTCGCACTGGGGGGCACTGAATTATTCAGGAGGCTAAAACTGTGATCACACACAGGCATGGTCACAGATATGCCTACACACAGTCAATAAATAAGCACACTTGAATGCACACACATACATATAGACAGTGCTTTTTTCTCACACTCTGCCCTGTTATCTTTCTTAATAATCATTCTTCCTCTTAGTGATATCATACAGCACCAGAATAACATCTGTTCTTTCTGAGAAGTGTTGACTTTGCTGATTGCGCAGCTTACAAGACATAACATCCTTTAGTGACTACAAGATGTCGCTTGCACAACAGCGTTCAGAAGGCATTATCTCTTTGTCATTATTCAAATATATCATTGATCAGCATTTACTCTCGCATGATGCTGTAGAACTTCAGTTTCTGTCCTCATGTGTTTGTGCTTCTTGTGCAGTGTGTCAGCTGTTATCGCTCTATCAATCAGATATGCAGCAAAACGTCTTACTCATCAAGCTGCAAACACGATGAAATGTCAAAATGCTGAGCCTCACATATGAACGTCTGCGGTTTTTCTTTTTTCAGTGGTTTGCTTTGTGTGTGTCCATGTGTGTGTGTTCAAAGTGACCATGCCACCTAGTGGTACCTCTCCCGTCTTAGCATGGGGTTTGCTTACACTAACGTCACTGTCAAACCTCACAGCAAAGTCGCTGCAGATGAAGGGAGTTGATAGCAGAAGGTTGAAGGCTCGACTGAAGTTTACAGCCTGAGTGATCGGGGCTGTGACGACCCCTTTGGTTCCTCTTGATCCTCAAACCTAAACCTCTCGGCACATGAGAATACTGTCAGGACCCGCAGACCGTAACCACTCTTATAAAACACACACATTCTTTGACCCCTGTGTCATTAGGAACAGTGTGAGAGAAAGTCCTAAGACCTGCAGCCTCTTAAGCAGCTCAGGGTTTCCTAATCTAATTGCCAGCAGTAGTGGAGCAGGTTAACCTCCAACTGTCTGGGCCTAGCACCCTGCACCAGAGGCCTGACCCTCATTAGTTAGGCTGTAGGGGTCCTAATTCTGCCGGCGTAACTGAAGGAAACCCACCATGGCTTTTTAATGACCCAGCTGCTGTGATATTCGGAGAGAATTGCTGATTCTCACTATAGGAGCAAAGGAGCTGAACATAACCAGTGTTTGGCTGCTTGATATGTGTCAGAGTCATATTAAAACCTCATCATTGTGCTTCTAGACAGCTCACCTGGTAGAGCCAAAATGCTTTGACATGAGCAGTGGTAAAACATTCCTGCACTGCCGTTGTCTTTCTATGGAGAGAGCATTGACACCAGAGGAGACGGAAGCCTTACTCGGAGTCGCAAATTGTCGCAAAATGCTCTGCTCAAAGTTAAAACTATTTAAACTTTTACCATTATTGCTAGTAACTTTTCGACACGCAACCAATCAGAGGCCAGCTGTATGAAAGGGTGCCAGCTTGCAGGGCAGGTAAGCAAATAAAGGAAACGCTCTGAGGTGAGAGGAGACCAAATCGCGTATGATTTAAAGGCAGCCTGCTGTGGTGGAATTGGGTGCTATTCCAACTTGTTAAGAGAATTAGCCCCTCTGTCTCCTCTTTTTGTCTCATTACGTAGGTTAATATTATGAGAAAAGCCTTGAGTGAACACAACAGAGTTTAATATGAGGCTGCTTTTTCTGAAGCATAAATGCTGCATTGTTTTCTCAAAGTGCAGTGTGTGTAAAATCAGTTGGCAGCAGCAGGGAATTGTGTGTATAACAATATAAGGCCTGATTGGACATGTCACTGATGGCTGATAGGGGGTCCCCCGGCACTAAATGACCCATCGCCTCCCCGGAACAGCTTCATCTGTCTCTCTCTCTCGCGTTCTCTCTCTTTTCCTTACTCCCCTTAAGAGGCCTGCTGCAGTTTTCGCTGTAAACCCAGGGGTCAGATGGAAAACATACACTCATAAACAGCATCTATTATTCATGGCTTACAGCCCGGCGATCCACTCACAGCTCGCACCGGCTACAACAGCTGTCCAGCCACTCCAATCTGCGACGGACGGATATAGGATCGGTCGGACGGCAACATGTTCTCAAGCACATTGAAGTTAATATACGGCTGCTTTAACCAACTGCAGTTATCGCTGCTGTAACTTGCAGGGATAAACACATCTGTGTTGCATCTGTGTTCAAAAATAAGGCTGTCTTACTCAGTCTTGACCGCGAGGACATTTTCATAGAGCTGATGATGATCACTTGTTGTAAATACAAAGTTTGTATTGTTTCTAATCAACAGACTCAAACATTGGGCACCAAAATGAGTCATTTGAGTATTATAAAGTCCTCTGTTGATATCTAACAGGGGCAATTAGGACTTTTCCAGCACAGCGATTGTGTTATTTGACAATGTTAGCGTTTTGTGTGTAAGTGTGGGCCCAGCTTGGCCCAGAGTTGACAGTGTGTTAGTGTACTAATCCATTAGGGTCCCCAAAGGCCCTGTGATAACACACAGTGCTAATACACACATTGGCGCTTTTCTTCAGAGACTTTTTGCTGATGGTATCAGTGGCAGCTTGGGTGGTTTTTTTGTGTGTGTGTGTGTGTGTGTGTGTGTGTGTGTGTGTGTGTGTGTGTGTGTGTGTGTGTGTGTGTGTGTGTGTGTGTGTGTGTGTGTGTGTGTGTGTGTGCGTGCGTGCGTGCGTGCGTGCGTGCGTGCGTGCGTGCGTGTGGGTGGGTGTGTGCGTGCGTGTGTGTGTGCGTGCGTGTGTCTGTTAGAGGGGGACGGGTGGGGCAGATGGATGTGTGTGCCTGTATGTGCATTTGGGTCCGGAAGCGCATAATGCTTTCGTTAAGGTCAGAGGAGAGAGTGATACTCGTCTCCCCTTTGACACCAAACCCGCCCCCAACAAGCTCCCGCAACACCCCCTCTATCCCCTCTTTTTCCCTCCGGACCCCACCCTTCCTACACGGCAAGCTCAACAGTAAGTGACTCCCGCTAACGATCTCTAATGATTTTAATCGTCCGCAATCAGGTGCAGGAGTCACGAATCTGTGGACGAGAGACAGAGAGACAAGACAGACAGAAAGGGGGGAGGGAGTGCATTTTATTTGGCCGGGCCGCAGAGCAACGGAAGGGTGGTCATAAGGAGTGTAGGAGCGTGGCACAATTACCTCCAGAGCTCCAGGGGAACATGACTCCAAACTCCAAAGCAGGGAGATGGGGGAATGGGAGCGCCGCTCTGGCTCAAGCAGGCTTGATTTGTTGGCTGCCTGCTGGGATATCTGTAACAGGAGAATCTTGAGTCGTCGTCTTGTAATTTGACAGTCGGTTTCCAACTCATCACTGCAACCCCGGACCTGCCCGATGGATGATTTCAGTGTTGATGATTTTAACTTTTTCGTGGTGGTTCATTGACTAAATCAGAAACGGAAGAATAGAGAGTAACTCAAGGAGACATTTAGATCTGAAGGGGAAACGTTCTGTAAGACCAAAGAGAGACTTTGATGTGAGAGATTGCTTCCCTTCAGTTTATGTGACCCATCAGCAACACTCTTATCCCCCCAAAAAAGCATGCAAATATAAACTCATATGCAGACTAAATATAAACGCCTACAGACATTATTTTTTCAACTTTTTTACTTCTCCAAAACCCTCAAAAATAAAGCACATCCACATCCTCCCTTACGATAAAAATATAACTTGCAACATTGACTGAATCTCAGTGGAGCTCCACATTGGGAACACAGCGAGGTTGTTTGCGGCTGCCGAAGGAGCCAGAGATGAGGGGAGTTGGGGTGGGGGGGGGTGCGATTTAAGCAGGGCCATGCCAGAGCCGCATGAAGCGGGACCACCCAGGGTGGCGTCAGGAGCTTGGCATGGGTTCAGGGAGGTTGGTCGGCGGGTCGGCTGGCAGCCCGTGCCCGGGGCTGAGGCAGCAGGCGGCAGCCGGCACTCTGAGGCCCTGCCAGAGCGGACAGAGATATTCAACTCTGCCCACAAAGGCCACTTCAGCCTCCCACAGCACAACACAGCAGAGCCACAGTGATAGGGAGTGTGTGTGTGTGCGCCCGTCCTTGTAGGTCGGGTGGAGTCTGGGGCAGGCTGAGGGAGATATTTTTAGGGTCTAGTTTCCCCCAGATACAGGAGACCTCCCATATGGAAATTAAGAGGTTCAACCAGAAAATGTTTATTCATAAGAAGCGTGTACATCAGCATTCTATCTTAAGATGGTGTTGCTCTGCAAAACAGTACGGGTTTACCATATAGAAAAGCACTGTCCCTCGCCTCTGCGCGGTGTAAACATTAACAGTAAATGTTAACCGTTTCCTCCCCGCCGGCCTCCCACAGGTCGATACGGCTGCAAAACAAAGACTTTCCCTCGTGTTTATCTCTTCCAATGAGGGCAGTCATTTCATCGCAGCACTTACAGCTTATAAACTCCTTGACAAATCACATTAGTATTTAGCTTCTCTCAGCAGTTTATGCCTTGCTGCCGAAGTATCGTTTATCACCCTGTAATTCACTTTGTAAATTCACTTTGGCAGGTCTGTTGGGTCCGTCTGCTGCAGAGGATGTCGGAGGAGAGGGGATGCTGTTTGAATTTTAAACACCTTTAGCAAATCCAGCCATTAGATATACTCGTTTATCCTTTGGAGGAACACAGGCCTGAGCCTTGCTGACATTAGGTGAGAGGCGGGGTAAACCATGGACACGTAACATCTATACTAACACCTGGGCCATTTAGAGTCCCAAATGAACCTAACCTGCATGTGTCTGTAGAACAACACAAGCACAGACAACAACCCCACAGTTCCTGCAAGTTGAAACCCAAACGCAATATGGAGTTAAACCTCCTGCAATCCTTTGTCAAAATTAAATGTACAAATAATATTCAGTCACATTTCAGGTTTTCCTGGAATTGAAAACTACAAACATGATAATGCTGCTGTTGTGGAGTCACTTATATTTCCATCCTCTCTTTTTCTCTTCCTGTCTCTTTTCCCTGAGGAAAGACGAGTGTGCATCACTTTCAGGCCTGATTCCATTTAGGGCTTATACAACTTTATCTAACAAAGACTCATATTTGCTGCCAAGCTTTTATTAAATGATGCCAGTGTAGGAAAAAAAAAGGCAACGTCTGTGCAGGCTCCAGAAGGACCAATGTTTGTTTACCAGATTGACTTCTAGCAGCGTGGCACTGCTCGTAAAACAAACAGTTATTCTTCTCATGTATTGGATCAATATAAGAAGTGTCATTCCTCCATATTGGTTCCTTTTTAACATTCCTGTTTTCTCTTCTCTTTTTCTCAAGTACATTGTTTTTCATTAGCTTTACAGATTTACGAAAAAACGTATAATTGATATGCACACATATATTTAAGGAAGTGAAAACAAGACAGCACTGTATGGAGGGGCAAGACCACAAATACATTTACAGAAATGTTTATTTCCAAACAGTTGTAATATTGCTGTTGAGCGTTATGTTCATGCTTTAGTAGGACTTATATATCATTCTGTCATCAGCATTATAGAATAAAATCCAAGGTATGTTACTTATGTATTGAGAGTAAAGTTGGGTATAACCTTCATGTGCTTTATTAAAAGAAAAATATTATTATTTTTGATAAACAGAGTTTGGAATGAATTCAAACTATTTTCTAATATATACATAATATGTCAGATTAACTTAAATGCATATATTTTTTAATGACTGCAATAATTCGCTCTCAGCATTCATTTTCTTAGTTTATAACTTTATGTTTTGTGTTCATAATATATTTTCTACAAAATGAATGCAGTTATTTATCCTTGGACAAACTGCAAACATACTGTTAAAAAGCCATGAATCCTGCCTCCTTCTTGGTATCGATCAACCTGTCCATTTATGTGTGTTTGCAGAAGAACAAAGGGAGAGGTGGCAGGGAGCCCCCGCTCCCCCCTGAGCGGGCACGCTGCACTTCCTGCTCCCGCATCTTGTTTGAGTTGAGTGGAGCTCATGCAGGGCAGGGCAGGTGTTTGACTGATCTCTATAGCCTATTTCCCCGGCCCGTTTATCATTGTCACAGCCCAAATCAAACTCCCCCCAGCAGCAAGCTTTCCTAAAGATTAACAGATCTTCATCGGCTCTCAGATGCACTCAGACATGACTGTCCGTGTAACAGCCGCGCTCCTTTGCTCTCCGCTCGTCTTTCACTTGTTTGAGTTTTGAAGCTCCTCATCACCTGTGTTGCTTTCCAGTTACCTCACGCTGCTTCTCATCCTCTCACCCTCAGCTTTCTGCTCATGTCAGCACAGATACATCGGCCCAGTCGCTCCCCTTTGCTCCCCTCCAAGATACATTTGCAATTAATTAATTGTGCCTTAGTTTCCTTTCCCTGTGCCTCTCTCTCCCCTTGATCCACAGGGCAGCAGTCTGGAAATGATTTTGACGCTTTAGTCGTAGCGTGCAGCTGCCTGTTGGCGACATTTTGCACTCCCTGACTTTTTATTACAAGGGAAAAACAATAATAGGTTGCGCTAGAGAGATCTTTTTATAATATGTATATATATATATATATGTATATATATATATATATATATATATATATACATATATAAAACTGTTAAGCGTTTTATTATTGCAGTTGTAAACACGGCAGCTGTTGTGGGAGGAAGAAATGCAGTGTTTATTTTCCTTAGGGGGACAGCCTTGAAGTATAATGTAGAAATGTACATCTTTGCTTCCTTTAAGATGCGGAAGTCAGATAAGGTACCTGTGAAGTTGTGAAGGCGTGAGCTCTGAGGTTTGGCGTGTTACAGGCCCTCCACCCTGACACCTCTCTCCACCCTGCTCATGTCCCCACAGACCCTCGAATCTACTGCTTACATTTAGCTGTGCAGGCAAATCACTTCTGCCACTTCTAGGGCATTAGTGTCAACCACAGTTCAGAGATAGCTTCTACTCCCATCATAATTTCTTCTCACTAAATAGTTGTGTTGTGTTAAAAAAATATTATACTTAATTCCGAATTGGTGTCAATCTCACACAACCCAACGTATTGAGGGTCGTTCCTTTTTGTTTTCTCACTATGACTTTGAAAAATACAAGATGGCACCACCTCAACACATTTCTGTGTAGCGGTGTTGAAATCTACAAATCCTTAGGATCAAGACCGAAGTCTCTTCCTTACAGTGATGATGTCTTCATATTGTATTTTAGAACAATAACATGAATATGTCTTTAAAACTATCCGCTGAAGTCCTTATAGCAGTGTACTCTCAGAAGCACGTATCATTCAGAGCGGCCATGTAGGCTGTTTTCTATTGAGGTGAGCCTGTTGGGGGATTGGTGGATTGGTTTGATGCTGGCTCATTGAAGAGGAATCATGGGACGCTTAGTGGAACTGAGCCATTGTTACAGTTAGGTGCTACATGTGCATCATGTGCTTTTCCAATTACAATTCAAAATATAATATAATAATTATAAAGGTCTCCTCTGTCAGGAGAAAATTAGCGTAGAGATGCTAACCAAAGTCACCAAACACCTTATGGAAAATTAATGGGTAACAAAGTTTACAACTTCTTTTAACAAATACCATCATTCCCAGTTAACTTCTGTTTTTTATATCAATTAGTACTACTAAGCCTTTTAAAACAGATTGATATTGGGGCTCTGAAGAAAAAAAAAAAAGTAATGACCACACCTTGGTATTAGCTTCTTTTTTTTACGTGTCTCTCTATGGAAGTGCAAAACTAAAAAGATGGAATATCCCTTTCTTCCAAACCTTTTCCCGATCTTAAGTTTCAAGGTTCAAGGCTTTTATTGTCATGTGTACATAGCTACAGTGTAGATATGTCAATTACAATCTTACGTCACAGGTTCCTCCAACAGTGCAACACAATAAAACAGATACAATAGTTTAAATAGTGCAAGTAAAGTAAATACAAATACAATAGAATAGAATATAAAAGTAACAGTAATTTGTCTTTTTTTTAAAGCAGGGACAATGGCTGATCTGCTGATAGAGAAATCAATTCAAATAACATACATTTTAAGGCAATATCATACATATTTTGTAACTTAATATGGAATTCTTGTAGCCAAGCCTGCCTCACCTCAAATACATCTCTGTATATGTCCTGTCAGTGCTGAGCCTCTGTGCTGTGACCCTGCGGCTTGTGTTTGCCACGCAGATGTTTAATCTGCACTCAGCCGCGGCACCTTAGCTGTTTGCTGGTAAACTGTCAAAACCAAGTGAAGGCCATCATTTACCTTCAGAGAGACTCCAGGACATCAGGTTTCATACTCTCCAATCTGGCATACACCAAACTGTTCCTGTTATCCCCAAAAAAGGTTACAATTTGATGGATGCACTATTAAACATATGATTATTAGAGAACACAACAGCGTGTCTGCACAAAGACAGATTGTGTGGTGGTGGATCCAGTGGGGAAAACTCCCTGCTGATAGTGAGAACTCTTCCTGCTTTACAGCCAATTATGTGGCCAATGGTCAAACACTTGTTTATATCGTCACCACTTTGGTCAATTTGTTACCCTCCATATTTTCAATTTCATGTGTGTGTGTTGTGCGCGCTGCCCCACAGTCCCACAGCCTAGTGGTCGTCTGGCGGTTTCAGGGGGGGAATCTCCACCCCAAGTACAAAGTTGGCTAATTGCCCCCCACAGCCACACACACACACACACACACACACACACACACACACACACACACACACACACACACACACACACACACACACACACACACGCACGCACACACTAATCACACGCACACACTAATCACACAAACACAGAGACACACGCCACGGTTCCCTGTTGTTCTGCTTCTAGGAGGGAGGAGGGGAGGATTAATCCTAATTGCGGTGTGTTGGAGCCTGGAGAGAGGCCAGGATTACTGGGGGCTTCTCCTTGATCCTCAGAGATGCTGATGGTAATGCTCCCTGCCCATCCCCTGGCAGCTGCCTGCGCCATACACGCATATGCATCGTACACACGCCACTCCCACACACACACACACACACACACACACACACACACACACACACACACACACACACACACACACACACACACACACACACACACACACACACACACACACACACACACACACACATGCAGCGGAGTACAGTTTCATGAGCGGAGCAGCCCATAAGTATAGGTTGTGTGTCCTGAATCACCGGGGGTTGGTGATTCACTTCTCCCAGTGCAACCTTAGCCTCTCTCTGAGTGTGTGTGAGGCCGCTGCCTTGCGTCAGGGCTGCTGCGCTGCTGTTTATGTCTGCTGGCGTGTACGCAGGCTGCGCCCCCAGCTGACGCACTACCACCTCAGTTGGGTTAACCCAGTCTACGATGGGAGACACATTTAGCCTTCAGCTCACTGCCTGCTCATTCATTGTGACTTTGTAAACTGTTTTATTAACTTTACATTCTAGAACAGCTAAGTTGTTTGTTTTTTTAAAATGTTGTGTATATAACTGAATTGATTCTGTATACTGTAAACTCTCTGATGAACGCTCTTTACCAGAACAAATAAACAAGTGAGAATTGGCCTCTTTGGCTACATTTTCTTGGAAACCTGCTTATTGGAATTTGGATTAAGCACTCCATCAAGAATAAGATGGTTGAAGTGCAACTTCATTTACCAAAATTGTTTAAAAAAAACTTAAAGCAAAGATCTCTAATGGCACTTCTCTAAAGTATTACCGGAATAGAGAGTATTATTTTGGCGTATGTGCTTATTGCTACAACCAGGATATAGTTAGCTTAGCTTAGCCTAGAGGCATGAAGTATAGAGACACAACTATCCTTGCTCGGATGTTTTAAGTGTATTTGATTGTAGTTGTTGTACAAATAGAAAATCCAAGATGTAATATGTAAAAAAGTGAGCTTCAGATTGGCTGCATATCTTTGGCAGGTAGCTATTTCCCTTTTTTCCTGACTTTATGCTAAGCATGTTTGCAGTACAAACATACTATGACATCAACCTCAGCATAGAACCAAACATGTCCTAAAACATTGACTTTATAATGGTACTTCATTAAAGTAGCATTGTACACATGTCAAATCTTAAACTATATGCACCTCCTACATCACTCCTATTATAATATTTATCATGATCTATAAAACTATTTGTCTAACCTTCAATTTGAAGGCAATGTGTATACAAAGAAAACATCTCCCTCTTGCGAGAGTTCTCCGTTCCAGCATGGAGGCCAGTGCTGAACCCTTTCTGCCCTGTCAGGCCTCTACACCATTATAATGGCCGCTGTGTGAGAAGCCGCAGGCCTGCCCTCCTCCCTTAACAAAATCAAGTCAAAAAGCAATTAATATCTTAATACCTCCATCAGCGCCAACCACCAAGCCGCCAAAAGGCCGGACTCTTTGTTTTTTCCGCCCCGGTGTCGGCTGCCTCGCTGCTCTCGACTGGCCCGTGGTTTCCTCGGTTTCATTTCCCAGTGCCCCGGTGGTCAGCTGTGGTTTTCCAGGGGGCACGGGGTAGGACTTTGTGGGCAGGAAGGTCCCCCACTCTCCCGGAGCATTAAGTACTACACTCCAGGTCTGAGAGCTCCATTGGCCGCAGCTCTGGCCCCATCTAATGCAGCGGCCTTCTGGATAAGGCTTGACCAGAAACACTCATCCACTCTGCAGGCTCTCCGTGCATTAAGGACACACCAGGATAATGGTCAACACCTCTGATGTGGGATTGATCTCTGGGGATGTGTTTTTTTCAGTTCTTCAAATGTTGAAGTCTTGCATCTTGATTTGTAGATGTTGTGTCTACAACGAGAATTACTCGTTGTGATCCTCATGCAGATCAAGGCATGTCAAAATGATTAATGATGTTCTCTCTTCTGTTCTTAAGCCACACCGTTGAAAAATGCTGACAAGGATGTTTGTCTTGTCTTTGCTAGCTTATATGAGCTTATGTTGCACAAGCATTATCTAGGTACCATTAGCCACACTAATTCTTTTCATATCACTAAACCCGATTAAAAGCATTTCCCCATCTCACCCACACACTCTTTGAACACAATACCTGGTCCCAGTTAGGTGTTTCTTTTATAGCTCAGCTCTTCAAAGGGAGGGGAAAAGATTGGTTTTGACTTCTGAGCCATGGCTCCACAATATTTGGTTTCTCTACATTTTCATTCATTTCTCTTGGCAGGCGCGACCAGTAACTGGTGGAAGGTCTTGGCAGAACATGCGATAAAAGCTCATGATTAAAGGGACTAAAATAAGTACTGTATATAAATCATGTATCCATTAACCACTGAGAAGAGAAACAGAAAGAGCAAAAAAAAGTGTTTTTCTTTTCTACCCTCGCCTGGCCAGTTAGTATATATATTTATAAATGTATAATATAGTCATCCTCATCTCCTCTTTCTGTTTCTCTATGCTATATTGAAGCTTCTCATTGGGAAAGCTATATGTATCCTCTCTGGCTCATGAATCTTTGTGATGCATGTACAATATGATCAGTATGGTTGACTTGCATCCGTGCCACTTCTTCACAGTGTATACAGAGCGTGCATATGGACACGCTGACTGTCCAGGGTCATCCGATCCTAGGCCCACACACCTTGGCCGTCTGGGTGGTGGTGCCTCTGAGTATACTGTCGTGGTTTGGCCCCAGGCCCCTGCTTGGCTTGCCTGCCAGCGTCTGTGCTTTAGCCCCTTTGGACAGTCCGCCTCACAGTGCTGTCAGAGACCTGGCTGTGCAGCTTTCCTTTACCATCAGAAGGCAGCTAAAGAGCAGCTGTACAAACACGTATACATTAAACCAGGCCTGTATTCATGACTTTATGTTGGAGCCTCTCTGCGGTGCGGTTCTGATATTCTAAGAAGTTGTAGTGGTCGTTGTAGCGGTGGTGGTCTTTCGCGTAGAAACGCTGATGTCGGCGGAGTCTTTCAAGGGCACAGTGGTGGGGAGTGATGGCGCGGTACCAGCTGGACCGGGACGGACCTCAGGAAGTGGATTTTGAAGTGTGTAGCATAAGAGTGATTGCCCTGACTTGGACAATGTAGGTGGCTATAAACTATTGGGTTACAAGTGGTTTGGCTATAAGCAGCACATTGTCTTTTCATAATGAAAGGTTTTATGATTATGGGGTTTAAATTCTACATCTGCTTTGGGGCTGCAGCCTTTTCCAAATTCGTGATTTATCTTGCAAGGGATGAGACAATGAACCAATTGAACAACTTCAGTAGTGATTGTTGATGGTTTAAGATGGAGAGAGGTTATTACGATCCATCCTGCACAAACTCTGAGTGGGGCCCATTGTAGAAAAGATTGATTTACTATTTATGCCTCTGACAGCGCAGATAGGGAAGAGTCATAATTCTGTGCACTGGGGAGATTAAATTCCTGTATCGCTGTCAGCTACATTAACTGACTTCCTGGATCTCAATTCAATTAGCGCAGCAGCATTCTCTAGCATTAATAAATCAATAGTGATGGCCTGCTGATAGGCGCACTGCATGCAGTATACTGAAGATGTGTTGTGCGCACATACAAATACACACACGCTCATTCGTTACAGTGTGTCTGTGCACTGTTTATTACTGCTCATTAATGATTCCCAGCCCTGCTGTAGTCAGAACTGCCAGCTAGCATGTTAGCTGATGTTTAACTACACTTGCACATGGCAGGGCCCTTAAACAGATAGATGTATGCACGCTGAAGACAACACACACCTTTTGATATCATCTCTGGAAGTACTGGAAATTACTACTTGACAGAAACCATTATCCTGTTGATCAGCTTACAGTTGCTGCTGTTCAGCCAAGTAATTAAAGACCGATTGTCCCTCCAGGCCCTTAACTCTTCACTTACTACTTTAGCGAGCCAAGACGCTTGTGCCTGAGGGCTGGATAAAAGACACAAGCTATTGTTTTTAACCGTTAAACCTCCACAGCTGTTTTGAAAGCTCTGTGACAGCCAGTGGAGAAACAGAACCAGATCCTGGGTGCCACTGAGGAGGAGGAGGAGGAGGAGGAGGAGGAGGAGGAGGAGGAGGAGGAGGAGGAGGAGGAGGAGGAGGAGGAGGAGGAGGAGGAGGAGGAGGAGGAGGTCTTGGCATAGGTCCTTTACACAGTCACACATGGCAGTAAGGATTCAGACGTGGAGGAGAAAGTGGCCGTTGGATCAGCTGTCTGATAGTTTAAATATGATTTAGGTCATTCCAGTCTTTTCAAGCTTATCCACCATTAGGTTTGAGTTTTTCTAAACCACTAGTCAATGTTGGCTTCTCTTGGAGGACGTCTTTCAGTACCTGTGCATACTTAAAAGTTGTGATTTGTTGACTCGCATCTTTATCATCCTCTTCATCTGTTTCTGTCGCCGGACATTTGTCTAGTTTACTAATCTACTCAATGTTTTTCCAGTGCATTCTCTCTCGTTTCTTAGATGTTGATTTCCCTTCTGATTACACAAACTATGCGTCACTCTGTGAATTGCCAAGGGCTCATTTGGCCAGTGGGCCCGATGAGACAGTTGATAAGGGCATTGATTGGCTCTCCTTCTGAAGAAGGGAAGGATTTCATTGGGGGCAACACGGCATTCATTTCAGCAATCAGCCAACCATCCTCCCTCCCTCCTTTCCTCTCCCCATTTGGCCAAACTCGTCCCAGAAGTCTTTCAATATGGATTACACTGCATGGTGCACACTGTGGTAATTCAAGGTGAAATAAAAGTCTTTTAATCCTATTGGCGGCAGCAGTGAGAGAGAATCAGTGTATAGTGTACTGTAGAAGGACAGAGGTGATTAGATGTATGTGGCCTTTCCTTTGATGCCCATATCTGCCTATTTCTACCTCTGGAGGTTGATTTGGTAGTAACGGTCTAGTGAGCACGTCCTTAGTCGAGTCCCTGTCTCCTCCTCTTTCTGGAAGTGAGCGCTGCTCCAAAAAATCATAGGCCTTCATTATCTCCAGTCAGGCAATTTTGGGAACATAATACTGTCTCAGGATTGGAGAGCTTGCCCCCATCAGGGCTGGGGCCTGATCAAACCACTTGCACCGGGAAGGGGAGTTAAAGAGAAGCACGCCTGCCAGTCGGTTCATCTCCCTTCAAAGGCATATGGTGCAAATTTGATCAAAAGTATAGGGGGGAGGGTATGAGGAGGCATTCACGTCGCTGATGTGAAAAATAAGGCCAGGCTGTAAAAAACAAAATCAAACCATGATCGGCTCTCTGGGAGTGATTAGAGCAAAAGAAGAACCAGCTGCCGCATCGTCTACCGCATCTCAATCTCCTCCACGCATTGGCAGGGCAGAGGGAGAAGGGAAAAGGGAGAGTGCTCATCCCTTCATCTGCCTCCGTGGCTTCTGAGCTCTGACAAACCACAGAAAGAAGAGACAGCAGGCAAGCGTGAGACGTGTGGCTAAGAGAAAACAGAATCTAGAGGTGTAGAGAAAATAGCAAAAGAGATATGGAAAGAAAAAAAAGCAAAGGGAGGAACTGAAGTGCAAGAAGGTGACAGAGATCAGGGTTAGGAGAGAGTGCAATGAGGGAGGAGTTAGGATATAGGGGCCTGCTTCACCCCCTCTGGGAAGCCAAATGGAAGAGTCCCAGTGTGTCCTTAAATATTCATGTGTAGTGTGAGTCGCAGGCCTCTCCTAATGCTTACTAGTGGCCCTAGGAGACCAGGCCCTCTATGGGTGAGTATACACTTCATTTCAAATTACAGCCTATCGTTTAGACAAACACTTATAGACGGTTGCTTTGTATTCATCCTTTGTTGATTAGCTTAGGAATCAACGAGTGATCTGCCTTTAGTTTCAGAAGGTAGTGCAGTTCGTTAGCTAAATATGAATTTGGTAACTGCTGGATTGATTAGTGTGCATATGACTTGTTCAAAAAACACTTACACATTGCCTTCTTGAGATTCAAAATTCGACCACCATTTCTATGTTTCAGTCAGTGGAGAAGCATCTGCATGCTCCAGAGGTTAAGTGTACTGTTAGTGTCACTTTGGGCTTCCTCCTGCTCAAAGTCCTCTGCGTTAATGACAGCAGTAATTGAGATGAGATAGAGAGCTCATCACCCCGTGACTCCAACTGTATCCTCATCAGGGCCCTAAAAGCCCCTTTGTCCTCCACAGGGGAGGGTGTGAGATGGAGCTGAGAGGGTGTAGAGACCAAAGGGACTGTATACTTTGTATGTTAGGCCTAGAAGTAGTGAGTGTCATCTCTATGAATCATTCACAAAGCTCAACAGAGTCATACAACATCCATCTTGTCCCCATAATTCAAGGCCCTCAGCTTGTTCTATTAGCAGCGCTCAGTCATGGTCGTGCCTGTGCTAATACACAGCCTCACAAATCTGCGTGTCCAGGAGCAGCAATCAATGCCATTACCAATATAGTCACAGGAGTCAGCGCAGGGCACGGCCCCCTCTCTGTCCTCCCAAGCCACGGTCGGGTCAGGGTGAAGGTCAAGTTGCCAGAGTGACTGTCCCAGCTGTAGCGCGACCACAGAGCAGAAGGCTAAACCCTGCGCTCCGTCTGTTTGCACAGTTTGCCCTGACTTGGGCTTTTGTCGAGGCTTCGGACCCCCAGATTGTGAATGGTTCCTCTTCGTGGCCCTTGTGGTCATGGTCAGCAATGGCCGTGCTGTTGGAGGGAGGGGGGTCATGGCACAACAAAGACATCTCCTGTTTACTGCAGGGAGTGGGTTGGTCAGGGTTGGCAGGGTGAAGGCCAATGATATTGATTGGTTACCTTCTCGTCCAAAAGGAAAACATATCAGACTACTGCGGTGAAGCCCAAGGCCTTGATGTATCTGGGCAATGATTGATCGTTTGATTTATAAGTTGGAGCTTTCATTTAAAAGGTTCTTGAGGTTAATCTTGACAGACGAATGCTTCAACTTTGCCTGATGTATTTTTCCATCTTTAATAATATTACAAAATATCTACTTATTTTGAAACACAAACTCATAGGTTTATTCCGAAGTGTATCCCTAGTTGCTTTTTTTGTCCAAGTACTACGATCCCTGCTGTCTGTATTACTGTTGTGTCGCCATGGTGGTTTTTGTGTTTGTGTCTGTCTGTCTGTGACGATGACTCATGCTATAAACTTCATACTACGCCACAGGTTTGCCTGTCAAGACAAGTACAGTATGTTGATGTTGAAACATTGTCAAGTAATGCATTCAGTAATGCATCATCAAAATCATAACAGGAAGAGGATAGTGCTTTGGTTTTTCCTTGGTAGCATTGGTGGCCATCCTCACAGAAAAGTATCGATGTACGTTTTTTGCAGTTACTAATGGGAATAACAGTTGGAGGAACAGCCAAAGTAACTGTGGAAAACAAAATACAGTGTGTCCTGAGGTGTTGGTAATTGCTAGGCTCTGAAGAAAACTGAAAGTTATCTGTTTTTCTTTGCAACAGCCACCCCAACAATAATACTTCTTGGACCACTCGAGGGAAACGTTTTTTTTTTTTTTTAAATGTGTCTCTTTCCAACTTTGTATCAGTATCGATTTTATCCATTTGTCTGAAATATCAGGTTAGATTTTCAGTTTTATGGAAAGTGCATAGCTCACATCTTGAAAGTTAGAAAGGCACTGGAGCCTGTGAAATATTTATATGTTGTGAGGAGAGACAGCTAAATGTAACTCATCACACATTTTAAATATTGAATCTGGGGCGTCCCGCTGGCCCAGTGGTTAAAATGGTCACCATACTGTGAGCACATCTGCTCGGGACCTTTGTTGCATGTCTGAACCCGAAAACCAAAAATCCCAAACTCATTCCCTGTAACCTCTCACACTTTTGAATAAAGGCATAAAGACCCCTTCCCCAAAATACATACATCACAATCATTACAAATGGTCAGAAGGTTCAATTAAAGCTACAATGGTTTGCAACTCACCACTGCAGGGATCCCACACCTGCACCTAAATAAAGGAACCAGCCATACTTGTGAGACCTCTGAATACTCTGACATATGGTGAATTGAACAACGTTTGACAATCAGCCCCCTCCTATGAGTCTAAGTAATTTTTCTTCCCCTCGCACTGCTACGTATGGATGTATTCAATCAGAAGCCATTCCCCCTGAAACATGCTCTTACACAGCAAGTGAGTAAACCTTTATGTAACCGCCAGTCGAGTGGGGAGTTCATTTGATGGAGAGCCCTGCTTGATTTGTTTGTGGCTCCAAAGAGGCTTACGACACGCTAGCTGCCCCTGTTCTGCTCTGATAAATGGTTCTGGTGAGAGGGAGGAAGGAGAAAAAGTGTGTGTGAGACCTCGCCAAAGACTTTGGGGTTTTTCACAGCTTAACTATATTAAGAGACAATCCCCCGCAGACACACACACACACACACACACACACACACACACACACACACACACACACACACACACACACACACACACACACATATTTAGCTATTCAATATGAATGCACACATATATGTCGAGCTGTGTGTAAATGTCTATGAACCTTCATTTCACACCCACACACACTGGGTGGTATTCATTGAAATAAACCAGCACATTGATGAGGTGGGAAGCTTTTCTGTTCAGACTCCAGAGGAAAGATTGGCTCCCAACACTTCCACTCCCTCTCCGTCGTCCTGCAGAGTGTGTCGTGTGTTTGCTTGGTAACGCGACTCTGCTGTCTTCTGGTCTTCTCCAGGCGGGGCTCTAATTGAATGTTACCTGTCCCACCCAGCCGCTGCCTCAGCAAAACACTGCCACAACTGATTAGCTCACACTGTAGCTATGCTAATGGTCCGTGAACACACAGGGGCCCACGTGGAATGTCTGTTCACGACGATGTGGGTGTGTGTGTGTGTCTTTACATCTGCCTGCCTCTTTGTCTCTGCGACTATTATGTGTAATGAGTGAGTATTACTATAGCGACCGGCTGCTGACAGGCCACACAGAACGGAACACAGTGGTCACGCAGTCGTCCCACCGACTCCCCCACAACACACACACACACACACACACACACACACACACACACACACACACACACACACACACACACACACACACACACACATACACATCCAGTCCTCATGTCAGGACTGGGCAGACAGTGTGCCACTGGAACACACAGATTTGCTCCGGCTGATGGCAAACCACAGCAGAGGAGCCTGTGGTGGCCTGCATTTCCTTTAATATCCTGGTTAATGTACAGACAGAGACCAGGGCCTCTAGAAAGCCACTGGAGCCCAGCCAGACTTCCTAACCTTCCACCACACTCTCTTATGTAATGTTTTGTTCGGTACTGCAGTGTTTAGTGTGGGGGCAACACACTCTCACTCCCTAAGCGTCCAATAGCGACGTTTGGTCAGTGTCCGTGGCGTCCAATTGTGACGCTCCTAGGCTCCTTCAGCGTCATAAAGGGACGCAAATAGCTTTCAACTGATTGCAATGTATTCCCATCTGCGTCGGGATTTGACGCTCATGGAAGCACGGCATTCGTTTATGTCGGCTGCCCTTAAAGGTAATGTGAGCGTCCATTCCCAGGAGTAAAGGATGGCAGAAGACACTACACTACCCAGAATCCCCAGCTATCGTTTGGACTACACCATGTGCTCTGTTTGACAAACCCGTGATAGTCCTCAAGCTCTGTGATTGGAGAGTGTGCTCCGAGGGTTAAGCCGATTCTCGAACAGCACTTGAAATGGGATGGAACCACGGCAGACTGTCGAAAACTGGATTTGAACGGGTCCACCGCGTCCCCCCTCCCCCACCCCGTCCCCAGAACTACAGATGCTGGCTATTCTGTTTCGCAACATATTCTCTATCTATGGCACGTCTCTACTGGGAGTTGTAGTTTTAAATGACGTTTTCGTATTTCCCATAATAAGAAGTTGCCAGTATTAAACTGTGTACATCCCTGGAGGTTTAGGGGACAGGAAACACTCACATTTAAAACATATAATTAATAAATGGGTGAAAATTGCTTGTGCCCATTATGGGCAGTATTAATATATATACCCACATGCCAGCTAAGGTCAGAAGAGCTTTATTTAACAGCTGGTCTTATGTTTGTGACCCCTGTGATAACATTACATTACATTAATTGATAAGCCTGAAACATGCACTTGTCAAGGTTCAGAGGCACATTTTGCAAATATGGCAGTAGCCATCGATCAGCTTAAGATAAGATATACTTTATTGATCCCAAGTTGGAACATTTGCGTTACATCAGCATGTGTAACAGTTAAATATGCAGTTGTGTTTATTTGAAAATTATTTAGTATAATCACACAAATTCTGTGTTTTATATTCAACAATTCTGTGTTCTTTATTTATTGATTGTTCAATACCTGACAAGGCCGGAGATGAAATATCTACATACATCTTATAAGAGTATAATACATTATGTATAATATCAGTTAAAATAAGTGCTTCAACATAGTTAACATTGCTGGAGGTATGCACACATATTGATAGATGTCTTGTAATGCACTATTGAGGAAACTGCAACCCAAGTTTTTCATTCAGTGCAGAACTACACCACAGTTGTGTAGGCCTATATGATATGTCAATAAACCTTAGAAAATCTTGAAATCTTGAAAGGGATGTGCAAAATAGTCATTACATACATTCTTTAATTAACTATTAGTAGAGAATAACGAGTAATGAATATACTTTATAGGGATCGTATTAATATCTAATAATAAAAATAATTAAATTCAATAACATGCTTTAACCACCAGGTGTCCCTTTATATCAGCTGTGCACCTTTATGGTGTAAATACAGCCTATCTACCAATTGGATCAAATATAAAAGTGAGCCGAATTAGTGTTGATACTGCAAGGAGACGTATTGTGTGAAAAGACGTATTGTGTGAAAAGAAATGTAAGATGTTGTTTAATGGCTGATATATTTATGATCCACTTCACGTTTTCAGTTCCTCATGTTTGTCTTCTCATCAGGGCTCTATAAATACAGAACTACGGCAGATATGTAATATGTAATGGAGCCGAACCGTGTATTACAATGCCGTTATGTGATGACTTTCAAAGAGAAAAGCAAGCACACTCGGAATAAGGTATTATTATTATTTTAAAAAAAAAAATTCGGTCTGTTTCCGGTATTTGTTAATAACGATGTGCTGTGAGATGTGAGACTGGAATTGCACAGGGGGGAAATAACGTAGGCTATCTTTAGATGCGGATTTTGTTAAACTAATATGTTTAGGCTGTGGACCAACACTATACATTGACGGGGAAGGGGTTAGCAATAAAGATAACACCATTAAACAGTTACACAACATAACAGAAATAATATCGATAGCAGCGTCCCGAGCAACCACCTTGGTAACAATGAAAATGTCGCGATTTCCTGAAGTAATCTTTGTAATAACTAGCAAACTAAAGATCATGTACATCCACTGCACACATAATCTGAAATAACAACTCATATTTCTCGCATCAAATGACATCAAAATGCATTTTAATGGCCAAACTAACTTTAAAATAGGCATTTTCTACCAAGAATAAAACGAATTTCGGCCATGTTTTCTTTTTCTGCAGGGAGAAATTTGAAGATCATGTGACATAGACGCCAGCCATCGGAATGAATGGTGAAAAAAACGGGGTTTGTCAAACAGAGCACATGGTGTAGTCCAAACGATAGCTGGGGATTCTGGGTAGTGTAGTGTCTTCTGCCATCCTTTACTCAGAAAAAATATTTGTTTCTCCGAATCGAAGGGGAAAAATACAAAAGCATTGCACACAATTTAAACCAATCAATGTTGTGTAATTAACAAGTCGATGAGTAGTGCAGATATCACTGTAAAATCAATCGACAGTAAGAGGAATACTTACTTCCGGGTGTACAATTCTCCGTTATCCAATGGGAATGGACGCTCACATTGCCTTTAAGGGCAGCCGGCATAAACGAATGCCGTGCTTCCATGAGCGTCAAATCCCGACGCAGATGGGAATACATTGCAATCAGTTGAAAGCTATTTGCGTCCCTTTATGACGCTGAAGGAGCCTAGGAGCGTCACAATTGGATGCCACGGACACTGACCAAACGTCGCTATTGGACGCTTAGAGAGCATTACAAGACATCTATCAATATTTGTGCATACCTCCAGCAATGTTAACTATGTTGAAGCACTTATTTTAACTGATATTATACATAATGTATTATACTCTTATAAGATGTATGTAGATATTTCATCTCCGGCCTTGTCAGGTATTGAACAATCAATAAATAAAGAACACAGAATTGTTGAATATAAAACACAGAATTTGTGTGATTATACTAAATGATTTTCAAATAAACACAACTGCATATTTAACTGCTACACATGCTGATGTAACGCAAATGTTCCAACTTGGGATCAATAAAGTATATCTTATCTTAAGCTGATCGATGGCTACTGCCATATTTGCAAAATGTGCCTCTGAACCTTGACAAGTGCATGTTTCAGGCTTATCAATTAATGTAATGTAATGTTATCACAGGGGTCACAAACATAAGACCAGCTTTTAAATAAAGCTCTTCTGACCTTAGCTGGCATGTGGGTATATATATTAATACTGCCCATAATGGGCACAAGCAATTTTCACCCATTTATTAATTATATGTTTTAAATGTGAGTGTTTCCTGTCCCCTAAACCTCCAGGGATGTACACAGTTTAATACTGGCAACTTCTTATTATGGGAAATACGAAAACGTCTTTTAAAACTACAACTCCCAGTAGAGACGTGCCATAGATAGAGAATATGTTGCGAAACAGAATAGCCAGCATCTGTAGTTCTGGGGACGGGGTGGGGGAGGGGGGACGCGGTGGACCCGTTCAAATCCAGTTTTGGACAGTCTGCCGTGGTTCCATCCCATTTCAAGTGCTGTTCGAGAATCGGCTTAACCCTCGGAGCACACTCTCCAATCACAGAGCTTGAGGACTATCACGGGTTTGTCAAACAGAGCACATGGTGTAGTCCAAACGATAGCTGGGGTAGTGTAGTGTCTTCTGCCATCCTTTACTCCTGGGAATGGATGCTCACATTACCTTTAAGGGCAGCCGACATAAACGAATGCCGTGCTTCCATGAGCGTCAAATCCCGACGCAGATGGGAATACATTGCAATCAGTTGAAAGCTATTTGCGTCCCTTTATGACGCTGAAGGAGCCTAGGAGCGTCACAATTGGACGCCACGGACACTGACCAAACGTCGCTATTGGACGCTTAGGGAGTGAGAGTGTGTTGGTGGGGGATGTAAATGACTTATATCTGGACATGGCAGTGTCTCCATTTGGCTCCACCTTTTCAGGTCAGGTTGCACTTGGCTCTTGGCATTCACGGTCTCATTTTCGGTCAATTATACTGCGAGTTGGACTCAGAGCTTTGATTTGGACTATCAATACATTTAGAGCTCGCTGTTCGTATTACCTAGAATATAAAACAACCCTTAGACGACTCCGATGGTGAAGTGCTAGGCTAACAAAGCACTACACAGAATCCTCTTTGAGTCACAACTCAAAACCAAGAAAACATCTAGCAACAAAAACTCCATAGATGATACATTTTCGGGTTTGGTGCAGACTAAACAAATAGTGAGCTTTAAAAGTACCCATCTGCATATTTGTTGGTGTTTGACAGAAGCAGGCTTACTGTTTACAGTCTACTCTTTGTGCTAAGCTAACCTAAATGCCTTTGGCTCAAGCACGATAAAACGATATAAATGGTTTAGAGAGTTGTATCATTCTTCTCATCTAATTCTCAGCACGAAAGCTGACAAGGGTATTTCCCAAAATGTCATTTTTTTTTTTTTTTTAGCTTTAAGGCTACAAAACACCCATTAATCAAAAATACTTGATCAATGAAGATACTCAGTTCATTTACAAGAGGATCTGTTGTCTTAAATGTGTCCGTGTCGAGGATTTGATCATTATACAAGCCCAACTTTTTCAGATGGAATATTCAGAATGAAATAGCCTATCTTATATTCAGGTTTAAGGTGAAGCAGAAGCTGAAATCATGAAAAAGAAGGCAGACTTTCAGATTGATAATACATAGAGATGATGGAGGGATAGAGAATGCTGAGTGGAGAGCTGGCGGGGGCGTATCGCCGCCTCGACTACACAAATTAAGCAAGGCTTCATGCGCAGACCATCATTGCAGGATTCACAGCAGCTGGAGAAACCGCATCTCCTCCCATGGAGCGGGGCCAAGGCCACAGCTAGACCCGAAAAAGCATCATCTTTTTTATACCACAAAAGAAAAGGAGAACGGTTTAGAGGGCAGCAGTAAAAGAGAGGCTGTCTTCATGGGGGGTTGTGGCCGAGGAGCAGAGAAGGAAACCACAGAAAGATTACGAACGAGGGGGCTCTGTGTTTCAGTTAAACTTCTCTTTCGCTCGGAAACCGTTATATAGACTTGCTGACCCTCTCTCTCTCAGTCAGAGCTTCCTGCCTCTGTCTACCATGCAGAACCCCTCACTCACATCGAGCCAAATCACACTCTTGCCGGACTGCAGCAGTTCATGAATTCATCCACAGAGAGCTGTTATGCCCAGACTCAAACACCTTGCTTCCTACTTACATGGGGGGGGCCACATTATTCTAAATACTTTTTAGATTCTTTGCTTAAAACAAGCAGCTTTAAGGTTGGCTGTCACCAAGTCGCTGAGTAAGCACACCCGAGGATTGCCTGTCTAACAACTTAGGAAGTAGCCGCCAGCCGATCTGGCACTTTGATGAATGGAAAATTAAATAAAAGTGGGAATAGGAGACGAAGGCGCACTCAATGGTGTCCTAAACCTGCCGAATGCTGTGTTATTTTTCCCGTTATCTTCCCGAAACTTCCTGTTGACCTTGGTCATGTGACACGGGTGGTTGAGGCCAGTCGTGATTGGGTGTTCCGGCCTCGTCTGGTCAGGTCTGGTTTAGCTTGGCCCGACTTGCCGCTCGACTTCACTATCCACAGAGGTTGGTGTTAACAATGGGTAAAGTTACGGCCTGTGTGCTTTTCTGTCAACGCAGGATAATTGCACCCTGTCCGATGGTCATGCTTGGACCAGAGCTATATGCAGTGTGTGTATTGACTTCCCTTCCTGAACCCTATACTTTTCTTATTTGACAGTTGTAATCCAGCTGCTGATCTCTTTGTTTGTTGTTTCGGTCTGGGTCGACGGAAGTGGTTTTCAACTTTTCTATTGACATCTCCTCACTTTGAAAAGTTTAAAAGCTCTTCTTCAACTCTACATGAATTAGAACAGTAATGTCCCGACCACCTACATTGTACAGTAGAAGCCCCAGCGGTCGCTCCAGCTGCTGTGCGTTTGTTGAAGCCTTTGTAATGCACCAGTTGTCATAGGAAATAAAAGCAATTAACATTTATGCTGCAGTTCCTGTCATATCCTGTTGCTGCCTGCATGTGGTGGTGAGGGGTCTTGCCATTCCTATTTATTATTTACCATTCCTTTGTAGTTTATCAGAGAAGAATGTGTTTTATTAAAGGCTGTCTGTCCCCTCTGTTGGTGCAACATCACATCTCTACTAATCTCTCCAAATCTGGGCAATGTGAAGAAGGGATAGAATGAACATCTGCAAAGAGCCTCCGTAATTATATCTAAAGATGTGGAGAAAGGGGGGGGGGGTGTATAGGAATAAAATGAAGGGGGTGAACAGAGAAGGTGGGGGGGAGACACAAAAAATGTTTTGACTGTGAAATGACTGCCAGATTTCTATTTGTGCGTCTTGAAAGGCTGTGTCTCTGCCGCTGCATATGGGATGTGGGATGAGAGCTCTGGCAAATCAAAGGCGCACTGGATAAAGATCTCTGGAAGCCCATGCTAGTAAACAGCCCCATAAAAGCGGCTTGCGGGGTGGAGCGTCAAAGAAAAACTTGAATGTCTGCCCACCTCCAATAAAGCCAAAGCTTCTGCAGGCGTCGGTTCCAGCACTGCGCGCGGGGCTGCCGGTGGTTTGGACCTTCCTCATTGTATCATATCCTCTGATTACGGGCCATCAGTCATGCAGAATACTACTGTGTCTCTGATTGATTTTCCAACTTTTCCTCATCTTTTTTATAGTTTGTGCCACTTCATCACTTTTTCATCACCTTGGATGCCAACTCTTCTTCAATTTTCACCATTGCCTTTCAAAATGGATCCCCCACATTCCCAACCCCACATCCATGCTGTCATTTCCCGCAAAGTATTAACCGCCAGTTCTCTTCAATCTAACCCACTTAGCAATATTTTTTCCAGCAAACAAGACATGTCCTGCCGTGGCACTTGTCCACAATGCTGAGTCAGCTGATCTGCTCTGGCTCTGCAGCTGCCTCGTTTCTTTGCACTTTATCTGTGCCAACTGTCGTTGCACACTGTGCGTTTTCTCTTCCCCGCCCCCCCTCCATCCAGGATGTAAGTGTTTGTGACATTGTGGCTAGAGGGGGGCGGAGGTGTTGAGGCCAAACTATTTCATTTGAAACAACTCAAACCCGGTAGCATTCCAATGTAGGCAACCCTCCTGCAGTTTGCCCCGAGAAGGGGAAACAAATAGGAAATAGAAAAACATGGCTGCGAGCTTTGCGGTAGAGGAGGCTTCATGCTGTGTGGCATTTGCGTGTTGTTGTTTTTCTTTTTGGTGAGCAAAGTGCTTCACACCACAGAAACACCCTTTAACAGTGATAAACACTTATCCTCCGAGTAGCCCTTCATTATTACCAGCTCATAAAAATGTATAAAAAATTGCTATTTGATCTCATGTTGAAACTTTAATCGCACATGATGCAAAATGTGGCAGATAGATGATATACCCTCTCTTTCCCCCTGTAATTCATCCTCACTGTCTCTTACGCAAGCATCTCCAAACAAAGAGCGCTCTGTGTGGAGGCAGACGGAGCAGTGCCCTCCAGTGGTGCAGCAGCTAAAAGGGGCCCTTCAAAGCAGCTTTACATGCATTCCTCCCGGTCATAGTCAAGGGCTCCTGGCTGACAAAGGCACACACAGCAGCGTTAAAAAAAAATCTGTTTCCACCACAGTCTGAGGAATGTTTATCAGTGGTAAGCACACTGCCCTGGAAGCATATGGTGTGGTTTCACTGCTTCGGGTGCACGAGAGGTGAACCTAAGGAAAAGTCGTGTGATCATAACGGATGGTTGGACATGTGAGTTTCTGGTAGTAAATTCTGTCCTCCTATTCATCTGATAAATTCACTCACAACTTAACCTATACTATTGACAACTTCCTCTGAAACACACACATTTATGTTCAAATAAAGAGTCATGCAGACATCCAGTCGTACAGTTGGTGTACAGTAAATGTGCCAAGTTAACTACCACTAACTACGGCATTTGGTAACCCCATCCATCAAGATCAACATGACATGTTCCTTGACCTAGTGTCTGATTAAGAGAGAGACACTCCCTAAGAATGATGGGAATTTCACTTAATATTGACACACATCTTTTCAGACCGCACCTGCTTCCATTATCATTCGTACCAGTAACCCACACATTGGTGTTCTTATTCACAGCGGCTGACAGTGATGGAAGTTAAATAAGTAGTACTGTGCTTTGAGAAAATACCGTTTTTAGGTTTTTAAATCTTATTTGAAGCTACTTTGCATTTGTACTTTTTGCTCGAAAAAGGTGTTTTCATGTAAATATTTCATTTCTACACATCTTAATTATCTTAATACTTACATATACGTAAAGTAAAAATACAGCATACTACAATATTACACACATTAATATTACATATTACATTACAATATTACATTATTATATTACATACTACAATACAATATACAAATATTGCTTTTGTTGAGCTTTTAATGTTCTTTTTTTGTTCAAAATGTGCTGTAATGGACTGCATTATACAGTATTCAATTCAATCTTTATTTCACACTCAAGGTCCATATCACATACAAAATGACAAAATACACAACAATAAATAGGATTAAAAAGCTAAACAAAAAACAGATGAAAAACATCAAATTACAGCTAGCCACACATATATGCTCACTGTCTGTAGAGGCTGTTGCGCCAATGCCTCCAAATCATGGAAGAGAACCGAGTAGAACTCTTCACAGGGTTAATTAAAATCGAGATAACATGATTGTCTGACTCTTCTAGGCGACACGTGAATTTGTACATTACATTTCTTAAAAGGGCTTGACAGGTAGGTACCCCCAAGTTAACAAACAGCTGGCTGGCACTGTGCCATCTTGGTACCCTCACCAGCAACCGGATAGCATTGTATATGCATTGTGCATTGGAGCATTGTATGCAACTTTGAGTTTTTGCATGCTGCTAGCCTTGTAGTTACTCCACCGGTGAGCCGTGTACAATGGTGTGCAGAAAGCTTTCAAAAGTAATACCTTGACATCGACAGAGCACTTGTGACACTTCTGCATTAACATGTTTGCCTGGGCTTACAGTTTGCAGCGTTGTCTATGGATGTCTTTGTCATCTGTGAGATCATCAGAGATATAATGACCAAGGTACTTCATCTCACTGCACACGAGAAGAATGTTGCTACTTGGTATTACAGGTGTCATTGGCTTTAATCCCTGTACATACAAGTTTTTCATTAAAAAACCTATATTTTTACATTGTTCTCCATAGCCAATATTTGAAATAACGTAAGGAGTCCCTTCTAAACACAATACTATATTAATGCAATAAACTTTATTCAAAGACCTATAAACTCATCATATATACACACAGGCTCCTTGTCTCTGTCAGAAGGGCCTCACTTTAATGACCCTCTCCCCAGTAGGCCTCGTTAACTTCTCCTCAGGACAAATTAGGAGGTGTGGCACATGTCAGAGGTCACTCTGCTGCGCTCACATGGCAGCATGCGGCTCTCCAAATTCACAACACATGTTCCCATGATCCGTAACCCTAAAAGGTGTTAACTCAAAGTTCACCACCTCATTTAAATCCCTGCTTAATGGTGCGGCTCAGCCTTGCGAAGTCACTGGCAAAAATGAACATACAGGAGATTTAGCAACGTGCTATGTGACAGACCGCTGTTCAACTCTGGTCTGACTTCAATATAACGTGTTCTAAATCAGAATAAGGGACAGGTGGTGTCACGCAACCACGCAAAAAGGATTGTGATGGAGCGGATGCTAGATCAGGAGTGGAAGTCAAATGGTTCCCGGGTTATTTAGTTTGGTGTGATGCCACATGCTACTCATTGATATATTATGTTATTTTTTACCTCAGATGCATTTGAGCTCTGAGCAAAGTCATATTGAAATAGTAGCTCATATATCATAGTTTCATCAAAAGCAGCTTTGTATAAAACAATAAATATTCTGCCCTTGATGGGTTTCATCTTTGCTAAAAGGGAAAAGCCTTTTTGCTTTTACATTTTATTGATGTGGTTCACATTGATGAATGGTGCATTAAAATCTCCTGGTTCCCAACTTTTCCAATATGAATCAAATCAAGAACACAGTTGCTGTTTCACACCAAAGATTATTAGTGAAATCAGAGCCCACCGGATAGGATTCATATAACACCCCCTGCACTCTTTGGCACAAATACACTTGTTTATTTTGGTCTGTACCCCGTGATTTCTCCAGTGTGAGTGTAAATTACATGTCGCCACCATTAAATATTTAACCCAATGGAGCATCAATAATTAACATCTTCACTTCTTATGCAACGGTGGCCGAGGAGCGGGCCCAGAAAGGCCCCTTGCATTAGGCTCTCCTTGAGGTTAGAGACTGTGGCCACCGTACCCACCCATTTCTTTTTAGCGGGCTGATGGACGGTCGCAGGAAGTTCGTAAAAGAAGACCCCCCCCATCCTCCACCAGAACAGCATTGTCTTGGGCAGGGAATGGCAAAGTGCTGAGAGGATGTAAGTGCTTCTTAAACCACAACTAAGTATGTTGTGTGGACCTGAGGACTCTCAAGCTGTGGGCAGGATGGGTATAATGATTGGTTTGGAGGAGAGAATGGTGTGTGTGTGTGTGTGTGTGTGTGTGTGTGTGTGTGTGTGTGTGTGTGTGTGTGTGTGTGTGTGTGTGTGTGTGTGTGTGTGTGTGTGTGTGTGGTGTGTGTGTGTGTGTGTGTGTGTGTGTGTGTGTGTGTGTGTGTGTGTGTGTGTGTGTGTGTGTGTGTGTGTGTGTGTGTGTGTGTGTGTGTGTGTGTGTGTGTGTGTGTGTGTGTGTGTGTGTGTGTGTGTGTGTGTGTGTGTGTGTGTGTGTGTGTGTTTGTCCCTGAGTGTGTGTGTGGACAAAGTGGTACAGGGTAGGTTACCCACATGGCTTCCAAAGTCTTTAAGCTGTTCCCTCTGCCCCCAAAAGTGGTGTGTTTGGGGTGGCTCTGGCATCTCAAGAGTGTTACCACTTCAGAAGTTTATTCAATAAATGAACCGCCATAATTATTGTGACGATAAAAGCTCCAAACCACTGATGGAATTTGATGGTAAATATGACTTCCCTGACAAAGGCTGTGAGAGAAAACGCTTAGTGAAACTGGAAACAAAGCATCATGGTAAACACTGTGTTTATTGTCTTACACTGTGAGCTGCTTTAACTTTCCAATAGGCTGCATTACTACTGTACAGTGTACTATAGTGCTGGGAGCTGTAAAAGTCTCTCCCTATATAGTTCAACCGTGTCTCTCCAGCACACTTAGCTCCCCCAGGCAGTGATCAATACAGCTTAATAATAACCTATAATCAGTCTCGTCACGTTGGGAGTGATGGTGACTGATAGGCCTCTGCTTTCCGCCTGGCGCTCCTGCTGACGCTAATGCACCGACTGTCTATGAACGACTGTTTATTACTCAAGAAGGACATTTTGAAGTAGCCTAATCAATAATAAATGTTGCTTCCTTAACTCTGCCTGCATGCATGGACGAGGCAGAGAAATAACATGTAAACAACCGAGCAGTCTTGACTCCAGTAGGAAGGATTTTACATCAGCAAGAAAGAATAAACCTCACAAGTGGTAACCTACTCCAGAATAAAAGATTAGTGCTTAGATAGAAGATTGTTTGACTGGTCTTAATATTTAATAATATGAACAACTGTTAAGTTCTTTGATTCTATATTTAAAGTGAAATATTATGGGGACTTCCCAAATGCTTCCCAAAAAAGCTCAGTGTGTATTATTGGCAAGCGATAAAAGTTTTCCAGCCTTGGAGATACTTAGATAGGGATCGGATCGGATATGGGATCGGAAGCCAAATCACGATTGATAAGCATCAATTGTTTCCTATTTTCCGATCTAGGAAGCAACAATAAAACTGAATGGGTTTTCTTATTCTGCATGTCAGTTGGAAGGCACTACACACGCCCAAATGTCACTCTCTGCTGTATACCAAAGTTTAAAAAAGAAGAGAGCTACTTAAAGCGACAGCAGCCATTACAAAGCTTATCCAATGGCTTCATTCACTTAAACATGATCACAAGTGATCAAGGTTACGGAAATCAGATGCTGTGAAGCTCTAATTTTGCTCTGTGGACTGAGGTGGCCTTCCCTCTCTCTCTCTCTCTCTCTCTCTCTCACGCACACTTTGATTCTGGCTACTGAATGGTCCTTTTCAGCTGGCCTGCTCACTTTCAAACAGCTATGGCGACAGATATATAAAAGCAGCTCTTCAGGCCTTCGAAAATATTTTGGGAAACCAAAATAGCCTGGCACTTATGAGAGAGTGAGCGAGCTACAGAGAGAAAGAATGACACTTTTTTTCAATATAACTGGAATGGAGACAGGCTGTATATCTGCCTGTTGAAATCTCACTGGAAGGAGAAAATGTTTATTTTTTTCCACTTTGACCACAACTTAAAAACCCGAGGAGTCTGATGTCTTCTTCGCTCTGCCGTCTGATGGTTCAGTGTTTGTGTCTGCATCCATGGTTGTCGTCGGGCTGGGGTCGGGGGGTGGCGGGGGGCTGATTGACTCTAAAAGTGGATGAGGTTTTCCCAGGTTCTGTTTAGGCCGTACTGTGCTGAGCTGACACCAGAAGAAGCCCAGTTAGAGAGAGAGGAGACGCCCCGTCGTCTACCCATCTCTGTCAAAATATTTGTTTCTGCATGGATGGGGGGGCTTGGTGTGTGTGTGGGGTGTGTGTGTGGGTGTGTGTATGTCAGTGAATAGAATGGTCAGTGGGACTTGCGGCGCTCCATGTGTGGGCACTGTCCAGGCTGTCTTGCCACCCTTTGCAAGCACACACACTCACTCATCTCACCTTTGCAAGACGAGTGTATGTCCGTCCCTGTCCACACACACACACCAACGGCGGAGTCAGACCACCCAGGAAAGTGGGGAACCATGAGAAGGCCACTTTATGCTCCCAGACAGCCCAGTCCGACCACAGTGGCGCCCCTCTAACACCCATGCAGCCGCTATTACCCACAGAGCCTGTGTGTGTATCTGTGTGTGCTATGCATCCGCCAGTCTATCCGCCTGCATTGACAAATGTGTGTGGACGAGGTAGTGACTCTTCTCTTTACATTCAGCCAACCACAGGCTCCAGCCCATTTAACTGGCTTAATTTAGTTAAATGACTCCGGTGCAACATCAGACGTTTCACATTTGCTACCAGGCACTCCCTGAGGTGTTAGCAGCACCAAGTCCGGCCTCAGTCATTACTCGGCAGCTCTCTGGAGCACCACCATTACCCAATGCTGATATTTATTGTGCTCGTGTGTGTTGATAGAAGCAGAATGGGAAGGCTGGAACGGTCAAAGTGCTGACATTTATCCTGTGTGTTTGTGGCTGCGACGGTTTGCTCGAGACTTGTCATGTGACCGCCTCTGCTTTGTTCTACCTCTCTCTGTAGACCATGATGAAAATTGCCAGGGACAAATTAGCCACATGTGTTGAGTAATGGTTACAACAATTGATTGGGCACAGCTTGGCTTCGAGGAGTTTATATGTGTGTGTTACTGTGATAGAGCATGCATGTGTGCCTGCAGTGTTATAACAGATTGTAAAATGGAGCTTGCGTGTCACTCATTGTGTGTTTTACTGTACTGGACTGTGTATGCATTTGTTAGCATTTATCATATTGATTCTTTTGTCAGTGATCGACACTCAGCCGCTGACATTTTTTCCAGTTGCTGTGACATTCCTGATGAGGGAGGAGGAGACGTGAGGGAATTGCACCGACAAATCTGGAAGAACATGAGTCACTTTCTGTGATGCTTTTCCAACCCAGCCTCCCACCACTCCACGCATGCCATGGCAGCTGCTCTACCTTTGATTAATGACTACTGCTATTGTCGGCCCTCGTGCCTATGATCTTTTTAATAAAGTTTGTTTTTACGCCCAGAGAGCTGGTTGGACTCGCTGCAGTGACTCATGGCACGGATGTTGCTCCATCCCACACAGTACAGAGAGAACAATGTTCAGCTTCTGTATACATTTAGAGCAAATATAATAATTCATTTAAATATGCTTGTGTGATCTCTTGAAGCTTGTCTGATTTTCATCTGTTTGTCAGCTGCTGCCGTCCTTGTTATTGAGAAGTCAAGATTCAAAGGCTTCATTGTCTCATGCTACAGCATAGTTTTGGCAATGGAAATCTTAAGTCCCAGGCTCCTATTACAGTGCAACATACAATATCATTTAGACAAAACAAATTATATATATATAGTGCAAAAAAGTTAAATATATACCTGTAAGATAAAATAAAAATAATTAAATTAGATACTGTACAATACATATTCAATACTTCACTAGATAAAGGGACACTAATTTTACACTTTTCAGTTTACTCGTCATTATGTCATTTCCATCATGGCATATGTGATCAAGAGTTAAAGGATACATCGGCCTCTATGGCTTCATAGTACAATACTGAATCATTGTGTTATCACTTTAATGCTTTGAAATGCACCTTAAGTTATCATCACTTCCCCGCTTAACCCATTTCTTGGAAGCTGGATTTATGGCCAGAAAGACTATTATGCAATGTCATTGGTAAAGACGATGTTATAAGATGGAAGTTGTGGTGTTCTAATGAGTCTCACCATAGGTTTCCAAAATAACCACACTTTTGCTTTACTTTGTTGATTAGGTAATGCGGTGGGATTCTGTTTGAAATATTTTTCCCTTTACTGAAAGACATTTCATGTGCTGTGTTTAGAAGTGGTGGTCACCTTTGGGAAAGATGAGAGCGAAGTAACAGCAGAGGAAAAATAAGAAGTGGAAACATTCTTAGAAACACGGTTGCCATTGCACCCGTCACACCAGGAGCATGATGAAACCGCTGGTGTGAGCTCTCCATTCAGGGACACAGCCACCTATTTATTTGTCTTTCCTGCCTTCTGATTGGCCGGCGGAGGTGTGCAGGCAGCGAGCGGCGAGCTTCCCTTCCAGGGCCTGATGACAGATCCAAAGGATAGTTCCCGATCCCTCTTGTTACAAATAACTTCCTCTGACATGTTTGGGCACGCTGACAATGTTTTGAGTGAAAACAGCTTTCAGGGCTGGATGGGATACATGCTTTCAACCCTTAGGGTGGGCTACTTCTTCAACTGCTGCTTTATCCTTCTGAAGAAAGAGAGAAAGAGAGACAGACAGAGCCTAGCAAGGCTGGGATTAAGGACTCTACAAGACACTGAGGACAATGAATAACAGAGCCTTTACAGTGTGACACAGGCCTGTTTTCCCTCTGTCAGTGCTTTAAGGGCGGCAGGAGGAGGGAGGGGACACGGCGGAGCAGAGGTGTGTCATTGTTGACACAGTCAGGGAAGAATGCCTAGACGGTTTCCCTCTGTTGCTGTGACTGGATCTACTTCTGTGGTTTGGGCTGTGTGTTCAGAAGCAGTTCCAGGTCGCTGCATGTGATCTGTGTCGTGGGCACACACCGCCTTTGTGTCTGCACTCTGTCCTACAGGCATTTAACAGTGACACATACCAATGCTTTGGAATCACCACAAATACTTTGACAATACGCTTCCTTAGAAATGAGCATTAAACCCTGGCAGAGTCAATCGGATGAACAAAATAAATGTTCAATGCTGCAGGTCTCTTCTGAAAATTGAAATATGTGTGAGTCTCAATCCTCTGAAATGCATGGCCAGTTGCCACACAGGGTGGCAACGCGTCAGCAGAATAGTTGTTGGTCTTTTCTCTAAAGCACAAACAATAGTTGGCATCAGGGCCGGCCCTCGGCATAGGCATTATAGGTGAATGCTAAGGGTGAATCAACCCATAGGGGGCGCCGAAAATTGGGGAGAAAAAAATATATATATTTAGATTAATATTTCATAATAACACAATTTCCCGATTTTGGATCAACAAAGTGTATTTTATTGTCTTATACTAACAAAACTACGCCTATATTGCGTACAGCGCCCATAAACTATGGCACACACCCCCCCCCCCCAAAATCAAGTTGAACTGCCCCAGCCCCAGTAAAAAACAGAGGTTTATGTGAAATTGTTCTTTTTTGTAAATAATGGTTTTAGTGTGCAATTATAGGTTTAAATGTTGTATTTGTATTCATTTAAAAGATATCAAACTCCCAAAAAACGTACACAGCTTCTGTGTGCTTTTATTAACACAATTTACATTGTAAGCGGCCGCGGGGGGGGGGAAAGCTTTAGCGAGCTCTCTCCTGAAAGACTGAGCGGCTCTGTTAACCTCAGCTCAGTGATGTAAAGGCACACCTTTATATGATCATTATAGTTATAAAAAAATAAGAGAATAGGTGAAAAACAGGTATAAAATACTATATTACAGTACAAAAAAGTTGTTATTAATAAACAACAATACAGTTTGAAAGGGGAGTGATTTGTAAAGTATCCATAAAGAAAAAGAAAATCTGCTTACAGTTCTGTTTCATCTGGGTGTTGAGAGATGTATCCATAGAGCTCCTAATGTTGCTCTCAAAGTGCACCAGATTGATGCTTTTAACTTCAATATTAAAAATAAAAGTGTTCCCGGGGTGCATGCCCCCGTACCCCCCTAGAGGAGGAAGTGAGGTCACCCCCACACTTAAATCATGTTCAAATGGATAGGAAACTAAGTACAGTTGCACACATCTTGTGTCCATATCTTTCTGTGTTGGTGGTCATGCCACAACGCACGAGTCATAGTGAGTGTCTGCATTTGCGGTGGGGGGGGGGGGGGCGCCAGCTAAAATCTTGCCTAGGGCAGCAAATTGGTCAGGGCCGGCGATTTGGATTTCGCGATAAGCATTTTCTCTATGTGAACAACATTTCCAAATGTCCTGTAGATGATGCAAGTGTACACGGGTACAGAACAGCAATCCAAACGTGCAATGGCTAAGAGTAATGGAGAACAATAGCTATATACAGTAAAAAGGTCCTCAGTGAACTGTTAACTCCGGTCTCAGTCCATTTGTTCCATCTCCTATTTATCAGCTGTCCTATGGGGCAAGTCTTCCTGATCAGACCCATCGGAACGCTGGTATGTTGCCTTCAATTGCCTAATCAGAGGAGATGGAGTAATCAATGAGGTGGATGGATCCTAACAGGAATCTGAAATGAACACCAGCCCCAAGGATCAATGCGTGGCCTCTGTGTGTTTCTATGTGCAAGTCTGAGGCGCTGAAGAGGTTCGACCTTCGCCAGGACAGCAACGCTTTACGCCTGAGCTGTATTGGATCACTTTTGGGAAATGATGAAGGGGGAGGAGAGGGAGGACAGAGCGGGTGTTAATTAGAGGTCGAAGGCCTGCAGAAGGAGTCCGCCACCACAATCCACTTTAGTTCAATCAGAACCCAACCTTTTGAGGCCGGATCAATCTATCTATTTTATGAAAAGGACAACTTATCCTTCAAGATCAATCACAGACAGAATGAAGGATGTGGGAATTGAAGTGAATGCATATTGATTTAGTCTACAGCAACTGTTTTGGAAACCGAAGGCAATAAAAAAAGATTTTGATGGCGACATCAGAGGAGGAGCTGACGGATAAGATAAGCGAAGGACCAAAGGAAAACCACATGGATGAGAGGTGTAGAGAAGGGAGACATGGGAGTGGCTCATCACCATCTCCTCACCATCTGGTCCCCATCACCTCTGCCATGACTCCAGTGATGTCACTCTGAGAGGAGATGGTACCAATTAGAAAGCAGACTGAAGATCTCCTGAACAAGGAGATATGGGCTCAGTTCCTGCTCTCAGGTGTCACTGGATCAGAGGCTTAGTAAGATGGTACCTTAGCCTCGAGTATGGATCCTATACCTGTCATACAAGAGTACTGCAAATCAAACCGCATTATTGGTATTCAGCTTTGTAGATAATAGCAGTCTAGCTGGAAAATCCACTACTTTGTAAAGCTCCTCTGTCACCTCAGTGAGACGAGCAGCGCTGGCTCTCCTCTTATTTCTTTATCAGAACAGGAGACGGCTCAAGCGCTTTCCCAGAATCTGTCAGGGCCCGGCGAGCACAACGCTTCATCCATCACAGGAACCAGCTCCACAGGCTTTTCATTTGACTGTGGAGGCCCACTTCTGAGGCCAGCCCCATTAAGTTTTCACATTCGTGTCCCAACGCCTGTCATTTGGCTCACATCAACCGAAACGCTCTTTCATTCTCGCCGTTTCTCCCTCTCTATTCCTCACATCCCATTTATCTTGATATCTCAGCTTCTCCCTTTTTGCCCCCGACCCCCCTATCGCTCGATCATTTTTCTCACTTTTAATGAGGAGTGAACTCGTTTTGAAAATTATGGAGTGATCCCGAGGTCAAAGCTGCAAATGAAAGGCACGTTTCGCAGCACACCCAAGACAAAACGAGAGAGGATCGGCAGGGCTTCCAAAATAGAGCTCAGTGTGCGTATGCATTGCTTTCATGGTGTGACTATACAGTAAGTTCTCCGTCTTTGCAGATAATCTGAACATTTTACTATAATTGGTAGTTTAACAAAACAATCAGCCTTAATCCTCGAATCACGTGCATAAAAAGAGAGAAAGAACCTAGCTTGACTTCCTCAACAGTTAAGCAGAGCATTTGAGAATCTGCTGAATGCTTGGATTGAGCATCTAAACACTATCAGGTTCCTGCTATTACTCTATTTCCCCTCAAAGTATGGCGTGCAGCGTGTGTCGCTCTGGAGGGCCGGATCACAGGCTAACACTGTTGATAGTCAGATTTAGTCTTGGAACAGACCTGATGCCTCAATCTCCTTTTCCCTCTTCATCTTCTCTGACCATTTTAAAAGTGGTTCTGGTATCTCTGCCAATCATTCCGCAAACATTTTCCCTAATAGGAATCCGATGACTCAAGGCAATTATCCCTCATTCTGGCGCTGCCTAAAATTGTTGTGAGGCCACAGATTTGGCACAATGACAGTTGGTCTGGAAGGGGGCTCAATGGCGTCTCTGAACTGTATTTGCTATGGGTCTGTGCTGTAACAGTGATGCAACAATTACAAATACACGTCCAGATTGGTGCCAGTCATATACAGTAGGCGTCACTATTCTGCTAACTTTATGTCTGCTTCATATCAAGTTGGATTATGTAATTATAAAATAAATTCAAAACATTCAGGGTTGTCATTTCATGTATGCAGTGCTATTTTGTATTTATATGTTGTGCTGATTGTATTGTCAATAATGTTTGGAGGGGAAATGTGTTTCTAATCATGGTGAGGTCAGGGTGGAGTAAGGGGTCACACAAGCACTTTCCCCCTGGAGACCGCTGGACTTGTGATGTGTGAAATCAAGTCAATGTGTTGTTGTGTTTCAATTTACAACCTTTACCACAAATTTAAAACAAATTGAGAATGCGGTTTAGTTGTTTAGTTAAGTATTGACAGGGTTGCCATATTGACATCAGGTAGCAGTTCTTCTTTACTGTGTATTGTTTTTGTTTTTTTGACAAATTACCAACATCATTGGCCAATCAGTGGAATAGCAAAAACCAGGTAGCTGGAATGTATAATAAATCACCAGCCAAAAGACTGGTATAAGACTGTAAGATTATAATTTACTAATGTAAATGCAAATGCTGTCAAACACCTTTATTTTATAAAACATAGCTGTCAAGTTAAGCAAAACCGCAAGCAACTAATTAATTAAAAACATTTATTACGTCTTTTTTTAAATCTTGGGAAGAAATGTGCACAAATACTACTACTGTGACATGTCGTTCCCTGCAGCTCTTCATAACCAAACATGCCACAACCTTTAGTAAATCCCTTGTAATATTTCTGTAGTAGGTGTTGTGGTTGAAACCTCAGCACCCAACCCATTACACATGAAGGTTTTGCCGTCTCATTTGCATGTTTTCATTGTTGTTGTGCCAAACGGAGATTGATGTGCCATCCACTTCGGACTGCCAATGAGGCGGCATTTAAAGTAGACGTGCTGAACATTCCTGTGTGTTGTGATTGTGAGTGTGTCCTTGCTCGTATAGCTGAGGCAGCGTTTGAGGCCCGCACCGCCCTCAGCGTGTCAACACTCGACAGTTAGGTTCCAAAAAGAGAGTATTGATCAGAGGGTCAGCCGTCTGCAGGCCGTTTATTTACTCTCCTCTGCAGCTCGCAATTTGAAGGGAGGAGCTGAGAAATGTTCCTGAACAGCCTCTTTGTGGATGTTGACCTTTTCTCCTCTCTTATCCCTCTCCACCACTCCAACCTCCATCCAGGAAGGAAGCAGTTGTTGTGAAACACTCGGCCAGTTTCCCCTGCACATCATCTGTCGGCTCCCTTTGGAAAAACAAAGACAGAAGTGGTTTTGGACATTGTTCTATATATCCATCAGCGTGTTTGGGTTATCTTGCAAAAGCCCTAAACATTTACTTTGACTTCTTTTTGCTTATGTGCAGCACTTCAGCGAAAAACCTCACTTTTCAAATCTTGACTTTCCCTCTCTCTCTCAGCTCTTTAAGGTGTTTACATAATGAACATATTGAATTTGTTACTGGGCCCAAGTCTTATTTCCACTTCGCTCTGGGTAAATAAAAGGATAGACCCTATATTAAAACATATTTTTAAAATTATATGATAATTAAACCAATTAGAAGTTGTTTATGGCCTCGTGCTTGGGTTATGGCCACTTTGGGCATACCATTGAACAATGTGGATCTTGTTTGGCTGACGTTTGAAGCGGTTTGGCTGTTTGGAGGGTCCTGTTAACTGAGACTTTTAAATAGCTGCTTTCTGAAGCCCTGTCGCACTCAGCCCAATCCGCGTGCTCCTGGAAAACCGAGGGGAACATTATCAAATGTAACACAAAAACACACATTCTGTTTTACATTTTGTCAACCATATCCCCTCGTCCGAACCGCGACCCCCCAAAAACAGACACTGGTCCCTTTTTCCTCCACCTACTGTATTTCAACGTCTTGATGGGAGAAAGTTAACACTTGGCCAAATTATCTGGAAAGTTGCTGTTGCTGTGTTTCATGTAGATGAATCATGTAAGTCACTTTTATACACGCCTTATCTTCAGTCTATTCACATTCTTTTGCAAGCTACTTCATGTAGCAATGTCTAACATTTTTCACCTAATACACTTTACCTAATGGTGTTACAACATGACACTTAGAGAGCTGTCATGTCAGGTTTTAAGAGATTTGGTTTCATTTTTTTAAATAGTACACTCACTGTCTCGATGCTTGGAGTTGAAGACGGACGAGAAAAGCATGCATCAGTGCCTTTCCTCTGGTACATTTCAGAGAAGGCTTTCACAAACCACTGGTAAAAATGTTTGTCTCAAGTTAATGGTCCTCTCCTCACACTTGAGACCAAACAGAACAAACAAAAAGCACTTATGTCAAACAGCATCCTTCATTACATAGGAAAGAGAATGTTTTATTAACTCTAAATAAGCCCCACACCTATCGTAAACACCTATATTACTGTAATGCTATCAATAAATGAGCGAGAGGAAGCCTTTCAGCCTGATAAACAGCAAACAGCTCTCCATTTGCCTCTGACTAAAATGATTTAATGGCCAGATTGAATCAGTGGAATTAAGTTGTTGTTTCAGTCCCAATGTATAAGCAGCCTGAGCCAATGGGAACTTACAGGATGTAACTACAACTTTTGAGTATTTGACCCAAACAAAACAAAGTCAAAAGTATTGTCAAAAAGTTTTCATAAAAAAAGAATTCAAAGAATATTATTATAAAGAAATATTAAGCATCAACCAAGAAATGACAGAAGCATTAGGGTAATTGTAGTTATTTAAGGAGGACAAATAGGAAATAGATACATTAATAAATGTGTTTCAGAACGATAGTTACGGCTGTAACTACAGTTCTATGATTCCCGGATGACCGCCAGAGGCGGTGCTTTAAGCACTGGATATGTCCAGCCCCCCGGCCAACCGAAGGGGGGGGGGGAGGGGGGAACAGGCGGCCCGCTAGCAGAACCTACACCGGGCCCAGGCTGAAGGGCCAAGAGGCAACTTCATCATGCCCCTATCGGCAGATAGCCGATCCACTTTAGAGGACAGCCTGTTTCTAGTCCTTCTATTGGGGGGAGCACACAGCCATCGCTCCCTCAAGTCGCTGGGAACGGCTGAATTGATCTGGAGGAGGATGTGACGAGAGGTGTCTGTTGGCTGCTGCCAGACGTTCCACCTCAGTGATTCTAGCCACTCTGAGCGCCCGAGGCATGCAGCTACAGCTCATGCAGGCGTTTACTGTGAGAACCTCCCTCAGATGCTCGAATTTCGTCCCCACTGACCACCCGAGGCGGCCGAGGCAGGAGGGGCAGCTGTCTTGGCTGTCCTCGGGCTCAAGAGAAGCCATACAGGCGCTACATGAATGAGCCATTCTGTAGGTAGCAAGATGCAGCGTAGCCGGGAGCGGGTGCGAGACCACAGCCTTCACCAGCTACCTGTTTAATGGAAAGAGTAGAGCGTTGCTGCTACTCGCCGAACAGAAAGAGGGATGTAATTACACCCACGTTACCGGTAGAGGGAGCGGGAGCTAGAGCACTGCCTTCACCTGGCTGGATTAATAAACACGGCAGTTCAGCGTTTACCAGGAGCGGGGGCGAGAACACTGCCGGCTGAGTTAGAGACGAATGCCAGATGCAGCATAACCGGGAGCGGGTGCGGGAACACAGCCTTCACCAGCTACCTGCTTAACGGAAAAACAGGGCAGTTCCGCGTCTACCAGGAGCGGGGGCGAGAACACTACCTTCACTGGTTGAGTTAGAGACGAATGCCAGATGCAGCGTAACCGGGAGCGGATGCGGGAACACAGCCTTCACCAGCTACCTGCTTAACGGAGAAACAAGGCAGTTCCGCGTCTACCAGGAGCGGGGGCGAGAACACTACCTTCACTGGTTGAGTTAGAGACGAATGCCAGATGCAGCATAACCGGGAGCGTGTGCGGGAACACAGCCTTCACCGGCTACCTGCTTAACGGAAAAGCGAGGCAGTTCAGCGTAACCGGGAGCGGGTGCGGGAGCACAGCCTTCACCAGCTACCTGCTGAACGGGAAGGGTAGAGCGGTGCTACTACTACTCGCCGAACAGAAAAAGGGATGTAGCTACATCCGCATTACCGGCAGAGGGAGCGGGAGCGAGAGCACTGCCTTCACCTAGCTGGGTAAAATAAAGAATCTTAACAGTACACGCAAGACGTTAGCCGAGCGGCTGCTGCTAACGATCAAGCGAGATCAAGCCAAATAACACATGTTTAAGACCAGATAACTAGCTTCTAAAGAAGAGAACAGCACAGAGCCGTAGTAACAGCAGTAACCATGGCCCGTGCTCACACAGCATATAATCGTAGTTACAGTAGTAACTATGGCCAGTGCTTACACAGCTTAAAACCGTAGTTACCGTCGTAACTATGGCCAGAACTTACACAGCATAGAGCCGTAGTTACAGTAGTAGCTCTGGCCAGTACTTGCACGGCTTGGAACCGTAGTTACAGTAGTAACTATGCCCAGTACTTACATGGCTTAGAATCGTAGTTACAGTAGTAACTATGGCCAGTACTTACACAGCATAGAGCCGTAGTTACAGTATTGACTATGGCCAGTACTTGCACGACTTGAGACCGTAGTTGGGTCAATGACGTGACGCCTATTTTTTCTGTCCAACTGAATTTTTTACCTTAAAAAAAACATTAAAATTCATAAAAAGATAACATGTATCTCTAATACCTTCCCCATATACATACCCACTTTAACTTCTCCAAACATTTGAGGTATTGGTCATTTTTCTGCTATCTGAAGTGTCAAATGTCCATGTGGGGCGACCGTCCAGCATTGACTTCTATTTGGACAAACGGCTTAAAATCACTTTAAATCTATTTAAATATTTCCCTTGCCCTATTTGGCATAATTTCAAACATGTTTTGCATTCATTGACAAAATTATGAAGCATTTGCACATATAGTTCCATCATAATATACAAACGAATGTTGTCCGTATATGTTAATTTTATGAAATATCATCTGTGGCGACCATCAAGAAAACACAATTGTGAGACTTTTATTTTGAAACCACCTCAAGGACAGGATGTTGCATCAGCCAGTCACATGTGAGGGACCCAGAGAAACAACTGGCAGGTTAGTAAGTCTCTTTCAAAAAAATCTCTTTTTTAACTGCTGTAATGTACTTGCCACTTTTGGATGTCTTGTGGGACGACCGCCCCAAAACTGTGAATAATACGTTTTATCTGAAAATCTATATTTTGATGATGAATTTGATAGTGACATGTGGTAAGAGCTAGCTAGTTTGGTTTCTGTAGCTAACGGTTAGCCTGTAATATTTGACTGACCTTGAAAACATCATCTGGGCGACCGAGTATCATGTGGGGCGACCACTGCTGAGTGTTTTAGATGATAGATATATGTCCTGTATTTGTAGTTTCTGTATATTTATATTCTATTCATGTTTTATATACATAAAGTTATTTGTTTATCATAACTCTTTGTATACTTTAACATATATTTTTCAAATGTTCAGTCAAATTTTCAGTACATTTTCTTTTTGTTTTTTGTACAATCTTATGAGAAATATTTAAAAACTGTATAGCATGACATTCCATTTAGGTAATTGTACATGTATTAGTCATGTTTAACTAGTTTAACCTATTTTCTAGATGGCAAAAACAAGCAAAGAGAAGACTGCTAGCTACAGGCAGCGGGTCAATGCAGACCCTACAGTAAGAGCTGACTATCTTGCCAGGAAAAGAGAAAGGTAAAAAACTATATGTAACATGTAGTATATCTATGTTTCTCTGTTTCTTTGTTTTTTTTGCCTATTGTCAGTAACTTTGGGTCATTGAAAAGCGCTATACAAAATAAATGAATTATTATTATTATCATTATCTTTCTCTGGTGTATTTCAAACTGTCATGTTAGTAGGATTAGGAATAACCTTTTCTGTAATATATTGAACTTAAATTTGTATGTGATTTAGCCCACCAGAATCAGTATAACATTATACACTATTGTTTCAGCTACCATAGAAGAAAACAACAGACTCATATTTGAAGTCAGATGAGATTTCAGAGAGGGAGAAAAAAAAACAGAGAGACAAGTGGAACACAGCATCCAGAGGTTACAGGGGAAGGAAAAAAATGGAAAAGGCGATGTTGGACCTGACACCTCCATCCATGGAGAACACTCCACCAGTTCTAGCTGGTGTAGAAGTAATCCAAGAGCAATGATGGAGACCCTAGGAGGGGCGTGATTGGGAGGAACGGCCCCCCTGATCTGAACCGGAGTGGTGGTTGTTACTGGACTTCTGTGTGGATTGGCCATAACAAACACCATGTTCGAACATAAGGATGCTCATACGTGTACGTGGTACCAGAGCACCCTAGGCAGAAGGTCCATGATCGATTTTGTTATCGTATCATCGGACCTGAGGCCGTATGTTTTGGACACTCGTGTAAAGAGAGGGGCGGAGTTGTCAACTGATCACCTTCTGGTGGTGAGTTGGGTCGAGTGGCAGGGGAATCCTCTGGATAGACCTGGTAAGCCCAAACGTGTAGTTCGGGTGAACTGGGAACGTCTTGAGGAGGCCCAAGTTCAGGAGGTCTTCAACTCACACCTCCGGCGGAGCTTTTCAGGCATTCCTGTGGAGGTTGGGGACATTGGTGGCGTGGTGTGGGAGAAGTTCGGAGAAGACATGGAGAAGGACTTTCGGACGACACCAAAGTTGTTCTGGAAAACTGTCCGACACCTCAGGAGGGGGAAGCAGGGAACCATCCAAGCTGTGTGCAGTAAGGATGGGACGTTGTTGACCTCAACTGATGGAGTGTTAGGGCGTTGGAAGGAACACTTTGAGGAACTCCTGAACCCGACAACTCCGCCCTCTATGTTAGAGGCAGGGCTGGAGTATGATGGGGGATCAACACCAATCTCCCGGGGGGAGGTCACTGAGGTCGTCAAACAACTCCACAGTGGCAAAGCCCCGGGGGTGGATGAGATCCGCCCAGAAATGCTGAAGGCTCTGGGTGTTGAGGGACTGTCATGGTTGACACGTCTCATCAACATTGTGTGGAGGTCGGAAACAGTACCGAAGGAGTGGCAGACCGGGGTGGTGGTTCCCCTTTTTAAAAAGGGGGATCAGAGGGTGTGTGCCAATTACAGAGGCATCACACTACTCAGCCTCCCCGGGAAAGTTTACTCTAAGGTACTCGAAAGGAGGGTCAGGCCGATTGTCGAACCTCAGATTGAGGAGGAACAATGCGAATTCCGTCCTGGTTGTGGAATGACGGATCAGCTTTTTACTCTCGCAAAGATCCTGGAGGGGGCCTGGGAGTATGCTTATCCGGTCTACATGTGTTTTGTAGACTTGGAGAAGGCGTATGACCGAGTTCCCAGGGAGTTACTGTGGGAGGTGCTGCGGGAGTATGGGGTGAGGGGGTCTCTACTCAGGGCCATCCAATCTCTGTACTCCCAAAGCGAGAGCTGTGTCCGGATCCTCGGCAGTAAGTCGGACCCATTTCCGGTGAGGGTTGGCCTCCGCCGGGGCTGCGCTTTGTCACCAATCCTGTTTGTAATATACATGGATCGGATTTCGAGGCGTAGTCATGGGGGAGGGGGTCTGCAGTTCGGTGGACTAAGGATTGCACCACTGCTTTTTGCAGATGATGTGGTTCTGATGGCTTCATCGGTCTGCGACCTTCAACACTCACTGGATCGGTTCGCAACCGAGTGTGAAGCGGCTGGGATGAGGATCAGCACCTCCAAATCTGAGGCCATGGTTCTCAGCAGGAAACCGATGGACTGTCCACTCCAAGTAGGGAATGAGTCCTTACCCCAAGTCAATCAATCAATCAATCAATCAATCAATGTTTATTTATATAGCCCAATATCACAAATGTTACATTTGTCTCAGTGGTCTTCACAGTGTGTACAGAATATCAGTATGACAATACGACACCCTCTGTCCTTAGACCCTCACATCGTACAAGGAAAAACTTTTACCCACTTAACTTAAACTCAGTTTAAAGGGAAAAATGGGAGAAACCTCAGGGAGAGCAACAGAGGAGGGATCCCTCTCCCAGGACGGACAGACGTGCAATAGATGCCGTGTGTAAATTGAAAAGATAATACATTTGCAACATAGGTAGTCCAAATGTTTGGAAATGCATGTGTGTATAATAGGAAGATGAATCCACGAGGATATCCATCCAGGACCGATGATCCAGGACCACAGCCACGACTCGCGATCCAGGGCTCGGGATCCAGGACACAGGACCGCAGGATCATCCATGACTCCGGATCGCAGCGTATATAGACACCAAAAAGAAAGACATTTGGGGAAGCTGGGTTAATCGGAACATGAGAGTACACAGGTATAGACAGAGAGAAGGAAGAAGTAAGATGTCCCCCGACAAACTAAGCCTATATCAGCAAAAGTGAAGGAGTTCAAGTATCTCAGGGTCTTGTTCTCGAGTGAGGGAACAATGAAGCGTGAGATGGGCCGGAGAATCGGTGCAGCGGGAGCGGTACTGCAGTCGCTTTACCGCACCGTTGTGACGAAAAGGGAGCTGAGCCAGAAGGCAAAGCTCTCTGTCTACCGGGCCATTTTCGTTCCTACCCTCACCTATGGTCATGAAGGATGGGTCATAACCGAAAGAACGAGATTGCGGATACAAGCGGCCGAGATGGGTTTTCTCCGCAGGGTGGCTGGTGTCTCCCTTACGGATAAGGTGAGAAGTTCTGTCATCCGGGAGGGACTCGGAGTTGAGCCGCTCCTCCTTCGCGTCGAAAGGAGCCAGTTGAGGTGGTTCGGGCACCTAGTTAGGATGCCACCTGGGCGCCTCCCTAGGGAGGTGTTCCAGGCACGTCCAGCTGGGAAGAGACCAAGGGGTAGACCTAGGACCAGGTGGAGGGATTATATCTCTTCGCCGGCCTGGGAACGCCTTGGGACCCCCCAGTCAGAGCTGGTTGATGTTGCCAGGGAAAAGGAAGTTTGGGGCTCTCTGCTGGAACTGCTACCCCCGCGACCCGACCACGGATAAGCGGAATAAGATGGATGGATGTTAATGTTTAATATTTGAATGTTCTTTTTTATTGTAATAAAAACTTTGTTCAGTTTTCTTTCGTCTGAACTGTATCCATCCATCCATCCATCTTCTCCCGCTTATCCGTGGTCGGGTCGCGGGGGTAGCAGTTCCAGCAGAGAGCCCCAAACTTTCTTTTCCCTGGCGACATCAACCAGCTCTGACTGGGGGATCCCAAGGCGCTCCCAGGCCAGCGAAGAGATATAATCCCTCCACCTGGTCCTAGGTCTACCCCTTGGTCTCTTCCCAGCTGGACGTGCCTGGAACACCTCCCTAGGGAGGCGCCCAGGTGGCATCCTAACTAGGTGCCCGAACCACCTCAACTGGCTTCTTTCGACGCGAAGGAGGAGCGGCTCAACTCCGAGTCCCTCCCTGATGACCGAACTTCTCACCTTATCTCTAAGGGAGACACCAGCCACCCGGCGGAGGAAACCCATCTCGGCCACTTGTATCCGCGATCTCGTTCTTTCGGTCATGACCCATCCTTCATGACCATAGGTGAGGGTAGGAACGAAAATGGCCCGGTAGACAGAGAGCTTTGCCTTCTGGCTCAGCTCCCTTTTCGTCACAACGGTGCGGTAAAGCGACTGCAGTACCGCTCCCGCTGCTCCGATTCTCCGGCCCATCTCACGCTCCATTGTTCCCTCACTCGAGAACAAGACCCCGAGATACTTGAACTCCTTCACTTGGGGTAAGGACTCATTCCCTACTTGGAGTGAACAGTCCATCGGTTTCCTGCTGAGAACCATGGCCTCAGATTTGGAGGTGCTGATCCTCATCCCAGCCGCTTCACACTCGGTTGCGAACCGATCCAGTGAGTGCTGAAGGTCGCAGACCGATGAAGCCATCAGAACCACATCATCTGCAAAAAGCAGTGGTGCAATCCTTAGTCCACCGAACTGCAGACCCCCCCCCCCCCCACGACTACGCCTCGAAATCCGATCCATGTATATTACAAACAGGATTGGTGACAAAGCGCAGCCCTGGCGGAGGCCAACCCTCACCGGAAATGGGTCCGACTTACTGCCGAGGACCCGGACACAGCTCTCGCTTTGGGAGTACAGAGATTGGATGGCCCTGAGTAGAGACCCCCTCACCCCATACTCCCGCAGCACCTCCCACAGTAACTCCCTGGGAACCCGGTCATACGCCTTCTCCAAGTCTACAAAACACATGTAGACCGGATAAGCGTACTCCCAGGCCCCCTCCAGGATCCTTGCGAGAGTAAAAAGCTGATCCGTCGTTCCACGACCAGGACGGAATCCGCATTGTTCCTCCTCAATCTGAGGTTCGACAATCGGCCTGACCCTCCTTTCAAGTACCTTGGAGTAAACTTTCCCGGGGAGGCTGAGTAGTGTGATGCCTCTGTAATTGGCACACACCCTCTGATCCCCCTTTTTGAAAAGGGGGACCACCACCCCGGTCTGCCACTCCTTCGGTACTGTTTCCGACTTCCACGCAACGTTGATGAGACGTGTCAACCATGACAGTCCCTCAACACCCAGAGCCTTCAGCATTTCCGGGCGGATCTCATCCACCCCCGGGGCTTTGCCACTGTGGAGTTGTTTAACGACCTCAGTGACCTCCCACCGGGAGATTGGTGTTGATCCCCCGTCATACTCCAGCTCTGCCTCTAACATAGAGGGCGGAGTTGTCGGGTTCAGGAGTTCCTCAAAGTGTTCCTTCCAACGCCCCAACACTCCATCAGTTGAGGTCAACAACGTCCCATCCTTACTGTACACAGCTTGGATGGTTCCCTGCTTCCCCCTCCTGAGGTGTCGGACAGTTTTCCAGAACAACTTTGGTGCCGCCCGAAAGTCCTTCTCCATGTCTTCTCCAAACTTCTCCCACACCCGCTGCTTTGCCTCGGCCACGGATGAGGCTGCTGCCCTTCGGGCCTATCGGTACCTTGCAACTGCCTCGGGAGTCCCCCGGGATAACAAATCCCTGAAGGCCTCCTTCTTCAGTCGGACGGCTTCCCTGACCACCGGTGTCCACCAGGAGGTTCGAGGGTTACCGCCCCTTGAGGCACCTAGGACCTTGAGACCACAGCTCCCCACCGCGGCTTCGGCAATAGAGGCTTTGAACACCGACCACTCTGGTTCAATGTCCCCAACCTCCACAGGAATGCCCGAAAAGCTCCGCCGGAGGTGCGAGTTGAAGGCCTCCTGAACTTGGGCCTCCTCCAGACGTTCCCAGTTCACCCGAACTACACGTTTGGGCTTACCAGGTCTATCCAGAGGCTTCCCCCGCCACTCGACCTAACTCACCACCAGATGGTGATCAGTTGACAACTCCGCCCCTCTCTTTACCCGAGTGTCCAAAACATACGGCCTCAGGTCCGATGATGCGATAACGAAATCGATCATGGACCTTCTGCCTAGGGTGCTCTGGTACCACGTACACTTATGAGCATCCTTATGTTCGAACATGGTGTTTGTTATGGCCAATCCATGACTAGCACAGAAGTCCAGTAACAAACCACCACTCTGGTTCAGATCAGGGGGGCCGTTCCTCCCAATCACGCCCCTCCAAGTGTCTCCATCATTGCCCACATGTGCGTTGAAGTCTCCCAGCAAGACTAAGGAGTCCCCTTCAGGAGCCCCATACAGGACTCTTTCCAGGGTCTCCAAGAAGGCCGAATACTCTGAACTGCTGTTGGGTGCATAAGCACACACAACAGTCAGAGTTTTCCCCCCCATAACCCGCAGGCGTAGGGAGGCGACCCTCTCGTCCACTGGGGTAAACTCCAACAACGAAGCACCTAACCGGGGACTTGTGAGTATCCCCACACCCGCCCGGCGCCTCACACCTTGAGCAACTCCGGAGAAGAATAGAGTCCAACCCCTATCCAGAAGTAAGGTTCCAGAGCCGACGCTGTGCGTAGAGGTGAGCCCAACCAGATCCAACTGGTACCGCTCCACCTCCCGCACAAGCTCCGGCTCCTTCCCCCCCAGAGAGGTGACGTTCCACGTCCCCAAAGCCAGCTTCTGCCGCCCGGGTCTGGTCCGTCGAGACCCTCCGCTTTCACTGCCACCCTTCTGGCAGCGCACCCGACCCCATCGATGTTTCCCGTAGGTGGTGGGCCCGCGGGACGGAGAAGCGGAGGTGTTACCCACGTTGCCTTTTCGGGCTGGGCCCGGCCGGGCTCCGTGGCAAGCCCGGCCACCAGACGCTCGCCGACGAGTCCTCCTTCTGGGCCTGGCTCCAGAAGGGGACCCCGGGCTTCCTCCGGGCCGGGTATCCTCACTTCCTGTGTCGTCTTTCATGAGGTCTTTTGAACCAATCTTAGTCTGGCCCCTTGCCTGAGACCAATTTGCCATGGGAGACCCTACCAGGAACACAAGGTTCCAGACAACACAGCCCCCAGGTTCATCAGGGCACACAAACCTCTCTACCACGGTAAGGTGCTGGTTCTTCAGAGAGGCAACTGTATTGTGTACATTTTAAATAGACTTTTAACTACCTGCGGTTTTCTCATCATTTGGGGCGACCATCTGTCATGCGGGGTAACCAATGATTGTCAATAACGGTACTAAATTAAAAATAGAATATCCATCAGTTTTGGATCAAATATTAATCAATGGTATACTATGCTTAAGTGGATACTATCTGTACACATTTTAAATCAGTTTTATGGGTTTTAGAGCAAAGATGGGTATTGTAACTGCATTACGAGGGAGACACTGCCATTATAGAATACATTTGTGAAATCATGGTTTACAAAAAATTAAAGGTCACACAAGCATGTCTTTCTTAAGATGTATATTTAATTACTGATACCTGTTAAAATATTAGTAATCTTAAGGAAATATATTAATTTTGGGATAAATTACGGTTGCCCCAAATGACTTTTATTAAGGCCATGTCCTATTAATTCAACTTTAAAAACACTAAAATCTCTTAATTTGGCGGTTTTGCATAAATGCATGTGTACACTACATTCCAAATGTTTGAACAATGGCCAAATATATCCTTATTTTTTGTATTTAAAAATTGGCCTATTCAAAAGTCTTATCCGTCAATGACCCAGTTACAGTAGTAACTATGGCCAGTACTTACGGCTTAAAACCGTAGTTACAGTAGTAACTATGGCCAGTACTTACACAGCATAGAGCCGTAGTTACGGTATTGACTATGGCCAGTACTTACACAGCTTGGAACCGTAGATACAGTAGTAATTATGGCCAGTACTTACGGCTTAGAACCTTAGTTACAGTAGTAACTGTGGCCAGTGCCTAAAAGTGTCAGCCAAACGGCTGCCCACTAGATAATATAATATTGAGAGGATGAAATCCTCAATGGCCACACATGCAGAGCACACAGCACACACAGTGAAGATTGTTCTCTGCATATCGTCCTAGTGCTAGGAGTCTAGTACTAGGAGCAGTAAATACAACGATATAGCGCTACTGCAACTTTCACAAATGGCGGTATCCGCCATTTCACGTGAGGTGCAAGCAGAATATCATAGTCTATTGCCTTAATCAATATCTAGTCAACTCTAAAATACCACATATATGCAATGGCATGATAATATTATTGTCAAAAGTGGGGTATTCAACTGGTGTTTCCAGAAATTAGACGTAGATGCAGCCAAAATCGTTTTTCCATACATCTGCAGGCAGTCTTGTAAGGGCAATCCGACAAACCACACAGCTCTAGTTTACGCTGGTAACGACCTAGAGCACACCCCTCAAGTCCAGAGATGTAATCCGAAGACATGCAGCGATTTCTTCCTAGTGCGCTCTGCCTGGCTACTTTAGCTAGCTGTTTATATTAGCACCTCCAGGATATTAGCACCTCCAGGAAAATGGCGTATTTATATATATATGGCGCACGTTGCATTGTGGGTAGCTCGTGACATCACTGTGTGTGAAAGAATACCATGCGTTTACCGGGAGCGGGAGCGAGAGCACTGCCCTCACCGGCTGAGTTAAATAATGAAGCTTAACAGTACATGCAAGGTGTTAGCCAAGCGGCTGCTGCTAACAACCAAGCAACCAAGTCAGAACACAATGTTAAGACCAGATAATTAGCTTCTAAGAAAGAGAACAGCCCGCATAGAACCGTAGGCCATGTTTACAGTAGTAACCGCACATGCAGAGCACACAGCACCCGCAGTGAAGATGTTCTCTGCATATCATCCTAGTGCTAGGAGTCTAGTACTAGGAGCAGTAATTCAACGATCTAGCGCTACTGCAATCAAACCCTATGTTACCGGGAGCGGGAGCACTGCCCTCAACGGCTGAGTTAATAATTAAGCTTAACAGCAAGGTGTTAGCCAAGCGGCTGCTGCTAACAATCAAGCGACCAATTCAGAACACAAATGTTAAGACCAGATAATAGCTTCTAAGAAATAGAAATTACTTACCTTACTCTCTGCATCTAAACTAAAAACTGGTTTAAAATATGACACTCTGGGCTTTCCATACTAAATTGAATGAGGGACGCAGCCAAAGCTGGGACTCAAATGCTAATGATAGCTCGGGCACAACGCCACAAGCAGAACTTTCAAAAGAGCATAAGGGCAACTTTATGGGAGAGGAAGCGGGAACACTGTCGTCACCAGAAAGTCTAAGCCAAACAAAAAATAAGACGGCAATCAGGACAACTTGGCTGGGAGAGGGTGTGGGGACACAGCCATCACCAGCAACAAGCTGACACAAACCTGTCCGTCGAGGCTCTGCACAGCGCACAGCCGGCCACAGTTCCTGGAGGACGCGTTAACGACCCGTAGCTCCGACTGTCAGTCGCGAAGCTGCACGCGGCCAGCTGGTTGCAGAGCAATCCCTCAGATCAAACGTTCAAACCTGAACGCTGTAGGCTACAAAAATGTAGCCACGGTACTCTCGCGCAGTGAGAAGATGAAAGGAACAGATCCTCTGACGACACCGGCTGATATAGCCGGTCTCACGTGGGTCACAGGTGACTTTGTTGTTATTGGTACTCGAGCTGCGCATGCGCGCGATGGACATATCCAGTGCTTAAAGCACCGCCTCTGGTGGTCAGTAGGGACGAAATAGAACCTACAGTAAACATGAACTGTAAGTCAAAGAAAATGTGTTGTTTTGTATTGCTCAGAGCGTTTTATCATAATGTCATCATTGGGAAGCAACATCACATTGATAGTTGTTTCCCAATTGATATCTGACTTGAAAACATTTTTGTGAAGATTCTGACACCGAATGCAGCACAATGTTAACGATTGTTTCATGAACTCCAGACTAGTAGTTTTTCCGTAATAGCGCTGACAGACCAAGAAATAAACTGAATGAATAGCCTAACCCAGAATGACTCGGTGAAAGATACAATTCAGTTATTTACCTAACAGAATTGTATCTTGGAATATTCATAATTTCTTGTCTGATAAACTTTAATTGCATTATGGACAGCATGAGACCTGTTTTTTGGAGCTCATGTTTTATCAACACTTTTCCTTCGCACCCATACATCTTTCCACTGCCTCTAATATTGTTAAGTGTAGAAAGACACAGCATCATTGCAGCATCATGCTGCACGATAAGGCAGCGTTATGTTTACTTTTGAGTATCAAACGTCTTGGCCCATAGAGAACCGTCTTCATGTGTGGGAGGACTCCAAGGCCTTCGCTCATACCTCTGGTTAACCATTATCTTACATCAGGCTTTAGAACGCTAGGCCGCAGCCCAGATCAGCCTGAAATGGGCGTGTGATTTGATGAGTTAGCATGGGGGGGCGAGCGGCGTAGGTCGGCTCTGCGGCTCGGCGTTAGCTGGAGCAGCGCTAGTCCAGCTCGGGGTATTTTTAACTGTCAGCACTAAATGCCTCATTCAGCACTGGCATACCCCCCCACCCACCTCGTAACCTCAGCCAGAATACCTTCACTTGTGTTTACACACCACCACAGGCAGGCTTGCCAGCTGTTTACACATGCGCACACATACTCAGACGCACACACGCCCTTACACATACTTAAAAAACACAAATATGCAGCATGCTTTCTCTGCTACACACACAGACAAACACGCAAACACAGAACACATCCATATGAACTGAATTAAAACATTCATATTTGCAAATGTACACACACAAATAGACTCTTCCACTCATGCTGAACACACTATCATGTGATCTGACCCGGGCCTGTCCCGTCTGTTGGCGAGTTAGAGGAACGGAATGTGTAAGAAACGGTGCCCACACATTGAGCAGCCGCCCAACGCTCAAGTTGGCATCGCACACAGGGGGGGAAGTGTACCGAGTGAACAGCCAGAGAGGAATGCAGACAAAGAGCTCGTCTTCATTAAACAATAATGCCCCAATTAAACCCGCTCTTTCTCACCTTCTCTCTCCAACTTCCTGTCATCAGATCGGCAAGATAAAGGGTGGCACTATGTGACGAGATGATGGTTATCTGTTAGAGCCAGCCAGAGGGCGATGAATCATTTTGGTGTGACAGCTTTATGAGTTCTAATGAATTTCTCCCACGCCACCGCCAACGATGGATATTACATGGCAGCCAGAAGAAATTGTTGTCTCCAGGCTGAAATCTGAAGACATTTATTGGTTGCTTATCTGACGCTGCGCTCTTCTGGCAAAAGAGTTTGAGCTTTTTCTTGGGTGTGGATGAGACCTGAGTGTGCTTCTCATTTGAAGACGACAATTGTTTTTCCACACCTATTGTTGGTTTCATTATTACATCACTCAATGTGCACAGCCGTCTCCTGGGCTTCTCTCCCTCTGTTAGCCCCTGAGTCTGTGCAGTGCTAATGAATGAATGTGGCTGAGCCTCTCTGTATTTTTAGGGCTGTGTGCCTGTGGTCTATGTGGCCGGTCCCATTCAGAGGAGCCATGGGGGGATATTTTTGGCCACGGGCTGAGCTGAGTCCAGGCCCACACAGAATCGCTGACAGACGCAGGCAGGGAGGGAAGAGGGATGTTTTTCTATTGGGAGGAAACCAGGCGAGAGAGAAACCAAGAGAAAAGGCAGATGACTGTGTGTCTGTGTGCGTGTGATTTTCTAGACTGGAGATCAGAAGAGCAAAGAGAATTTTCTCTGATGTCCACACCCTTTTATAACAATTAACATTTCTTTAAAATTGTTAACGGTGGTGAAATAAATGTTTTCTTATGATAAACTGTTAATGTTATCCAGTGGGAAACACTTAAGGTCAAAGCAACAACAGCAAGTTCATATGCAAATAAAAACAAAATAATAATTCTAGTTTTATACTTTGTTACCCCTCTGCAGTTGGTCCAGTCCATATTAATGATATTAAAGATACACATAGTCTTATTTATACAGCTCTCCAGATGCTATTTCAGTTGGCTCACTGATTGGAGCGATTTGCATGCTCCATGTAATGTGGATACAGCTCTGAGGCTATGATTCCCCGTATTAATATTTAATTGCCATCAAAGTGTGTTTTCAAAGTATAGGGTGACGCTCATGGTCTCTCAGCCCAGTCACGATAGAGCTAATTCCGAGTGGGGTGAGGAGCGTAGTGTGGTTCCAGCGAGACGAGCTTTCGGTCATCTTATCCGTCCCTCCCCGTGCTCTGGCACCTGTAGAGCCTCTCCAGCAACAGTAAATCACGTGACCATTTCCTCGCGAAGACATCCTAATCCTCATGCCAGATCCGCCGGGTGCAAGCAAGCAGCCCCGGCCCAGGACATGTTGAAACCCGAGGCGACGGCATTAAGAATTAAAAACGCTAGAAAGTGGTCCCTGTGCGCGCCTTGTTTTGTCATCAATGCTCCATTAGTGTCACTTTATTCCGCGCCTCCCCTCCTTCTCCCTCTGTGTGTTCGAGTCAATATCGGGAAAGCCGGCCCGTTTCTGCCCAAATGGTTACAATATACCTTCTTCACGCTTAAAGAGCTGACAATGGTTATTAGGCGTATCTGTGTTCTGAGCAGTGGAGAGATAAATCAGAGCCGCTACAGATATGTTATCTCAAGCCCTGGGAATTCACTCAGAGAGAGAAAGTGTGAGGGGACATGAGCTCGTAAAAGTCCATTAATTACGATGAAGCGGCAAATTGAAACCATCTTAAACCTAGAAGAAGGTCAAAGACACATTGATACACCCTGTCAGTTGTTTCCTCTGTTGTTCCCCTTTAACGTCTTGGTTTCAGAGCGGAGTACCTGACTTCCTGGACAGTGGCCGTGGTGTTTAGAGGGCTGTCCTCCAGCAGGAAGCCCATGGATATAATACCTATGTGCGGCTCCAGCCAGTGGCTAGTGTGGTGATGTTGATACAGAAGCAAACCTGACACACAGCTGTTGTTTATGATGTGGCGAGCCCAGGTGGACGAGCTGCAGCCACAAGCCAACCTGACCCCCAATCCACAGATCTATAGTCCCGAGCAGAGCTGCTTTTCTGTTTTGGGGTAGACAAGTCAGTCAGGTCTGTCCCAGCCTGTGTTAAACCCAACTCAAAGTGTTAATCATAGGAAAAATGAAAGTCGGGTCCTTCTGGTTTAAATGGATGTCAACATTGCCTTTAAAGCTCCTAATATTGTCTTTGTTTGAAATCCTTCCAACCCATTTTAGTGTAACTTCGTATTAATTTAAATTATTTTACAAATGTTGAAGTTAAAGAAGAGTTGATCAGAATTGTACAGACTAAATTCACTTTATCAGAGACGACAAGAAGTGCTCATAACAGTCCTAATTAAGTTATGTTTAGACGGCTTTAACTCTATATGTGAATGTAGTAGGCTATATTGTGTGTGTATATTCAGATATATGTATTGGCACTGACAACATATACTCTCTCACACTGTGCTTGACAAAATGTCATCATTTCCAGAAAGGACTGTATAGTAACTTGCATATAAAGTTTCTTGGAACCATCATTATTTATTTATAATATTGAAAATGGAATAAAAGTACAGACCTCCAAGAAAGTTGTTTTTAAGTAAAAGTCCAGTAATTCTATAGTAGTTATGTAAAAATACAGAGACTGTTTTGATTGAGGTCATTAGAAGCTGTAAGAGACTAAATATATTTTCTTGGTGGAAAAGAAAAAGTGGTCATCATGCTGGCACTGAAAAACATTTCAGTGAGTGAAGTGTATTTATTTGATGTATCAACTTTCAAGAACAAGTGTCACAAGTTATTAATAAAAACAAAGCAAACTATAGTTTACAGATATAAAAATCTTGGTTAGTCTGTCAAAGCGGTTCTTCAGAAGCTCTTTGGAATAGCCAGCTGACTGCTGTCTCACAGCCAATGGAAAAAAGGAATGTCAACCCTCCATGATGAGTTTTGGCTAATATGCTTCTGCACTAACTTGGCAAGAGTTACATGAGAAGAACAAAAATAATCTGATATTCTTACTTTAAATATGAAGCTTGAACAAGGACACAATAGGCCCCTTTCAAAGCAGCCATTTGGATATGTCATTGCAGGGTAAGCACATGTGTAATTAATAACACTATTGTTATTTAATGTGAGCCAGGTCCTTTATGGCGGACCTTATTTAGCATCAATAGAGTGCCACAGTGACGCGTCCTAAACCCCGGAAGTAAACTCCTTCCGGTTCCTTCATCAAAAAGCAATGCAATTTCTCCATAGGATTTTGGAAAATAGCTGGAAATAAGGTCTGTGGTTGACACACATTTAAGAGACAGATCACATTTTGTTCAGCCGGATAATATCTACCCTACTTTTATAATGTTCGAATCATAAATCTATCGATTAGATTTATGATTAGGAAATTATAAAAGTAGGGTAAATATTTTTTTGTCGAAGGAACCGGAAGTGGTAAAATGCTAACTTACTTCCGGGTTTTAGGACACATCACTGTGGCACTCTATTACACCTGTGTTTAACCTGGTATGACATGTCAACATGGCTGCTGTGAGAAAGGCCTATCAGTGAAAGTTAGCATAAAGACATTTGAGCTCTTCCAATATACATTTTTAATATATTAAACAAATTAGATTTAACATGTAAATGACAAGCTTTAGAGTTGGTGGTAGCTAGATGTAGCTACCTTAAACAGAGCCAGGCTGTTTCCCTGTTTCCAGTTTTTAAACGGCCAACCGCTAGCTGTAACCTCATCAAGCAAATGTGTATGCTGTTCTTGTTCATTTTCACTGTTATTAGCATATAATGCCAAGACATTTCTTAAGACATTACACATTTTCAAACAAACGCATTTCTAAGCAGTAACTAAGAAAAGTACCATTAATGATGTGTTTTTTAGGGACAGTAAAATAAGCTTTTGACATTATATGATGAGGAAAATACAAGCTTTTATATAATATTTCTCACATGATATATGAGATTTGAGAACCCATAAGAAGCAAACATCCTTAAAAAATTGTTAAAGCCTAACGGCTGCATGTACAATGAAGGTATTGAGTTGTACTGATATGCATCTCACACACACACACACACACACACACACACACACACACACACACACACACACACACACACAGACACAAGGGCAGTAATAGAACTCTCTGCTCCCTGGCCTTCGAGTCATCTCACTACATCAATAAATACAGCAAAATAGCATTAGCAATAATTTCAACTATATGACCAGGCTCTAATATGATAGAATTAGTATCAGTGTTTTAAGGTTTGGCCATTTAGGTGAAATTCTAAGCCGGGCAGGGAGTAATTTGGACACAGGGAAAATTGATTTTGACCATCAGCACTTTCTCATTTTCAAACAGCGCCTGCGGCTAAATGGGTTAGCCTGTTAAGCACATTAGACAGGTAGCTTCTCCTTTCCTCCCCAATGATTATGTGTCCGCCTTGAGCAATTGATATTTCTTGCAAATAAGAAAATTATCATATTCCATGACTGGAAAGAGAAATTAGGGCCTGCTGTTATAGAGTGGAGTCTCAGGACTGAGAGAGGGAGACTGAGGCACATTTTTCTTTTCTTTTTTCGTTTTTAAGGGAGGGGTGCATGTATCAAATGTCCCAAGCTATATTGGAATCGGGGGCGCTGTCAGCCTTCATCAATAAAAATATACAGTGATAGGCTGTAAGTGGTGAAAGGGGGACAATGAGGGTTGGAGGGACGCTGAGGCAGAAGGACAGGCTTTTACTCTGAGCTGAGGCAGAAGGCGCTGGGAACATATAGAGTAGGGTGTGTCATAAGAAAGCTGTAATTTCACCACCAAGTGTGCATTGGTCTCATAAATCATAACTCACAATCAAAACAACATTTCTCCCCTGACCTTTTTTTGGCTGCTGTGTGTCACTGTGCCACAAATTGAATATCAGATTGTTTGAAGGTTTCTGTGTGTGTCAGCGGGATCCCGGGAAAAACTAGAAACCTGAGGCACATGAAATCTGGTGGAAGGTTTCAGCATTATCCCAGAAAGAACCAATGAAATGATCAAGCGGATCTGAATCAAAGGATGCAGACACGCATTATGTTCGGCTTTGGCTTAGGAATCTAATTAATACTTTACTTTTAAAATGGATCACAGCAGAAAGATTGTATTTCTTTAACCTATCTTATCATCCCAAGTATGCTAAGAAATAATGATCAGCAGGCAGGGACACATTCTCCAGGGTTATGGTTAGTCAAGGGGCCATGGGGAACCCGTTGCTAGCGATGAGGTGTGTGCCATGATGTGGCCTATTGAGCCTGCTTTATGTGCAGTCAGTGGGGTCTTACCCTCACCCCCCCGCCCTGTGGCCTGAGAGGCTGTCTGCAGACTGTAGCTGGAGCACCTGGCAGTCTAAGTGGAACCACATGCGGGAACCTGATAGTGGCGCTTGGCCAGAGGAGAAGGTAACCTGGGCAGTGCGGCCTGTGAGATGGATGCTCACTGCTGCCGGGCCTGACCCATTCATAAACAACATCATCACTTAATGTCATCAAACATGCAAACGTATGTATGCTCATGAATCTCCGCACAGACACTTTCTCTCACTTGCCCTGATGCATACACTTCCTCCATCTTACACCCTCTCAGGAGTTTCTGCGGCTGCAGTACCCTCAGGAGTGGCCCGCTGATAAGGAGCATTTACCGTAGGGCCAGTCTTTATGTGAACAACACCAAACACACTAATGGGAAGGAGACAAAGCCACAGGCCACAGACATCCAGTAAACAGCAGACCACAGTCCACCAGATGTATCCTCTCTCCTCCATTTGACCGCGCAGGTACACCGAGGCACCGACCGGCGTTGTGACTTCCTCAAGTCTTCCGTGTGTTACACTTGCTGTGTGGCCAGGGTAACTTGAGAAACTGTGTGCAGTACGCTTGTATGTACAGCGAAAGTCCAGCTACTGTGAGATAACAGTGTCATTAGGCTGGATGCTGTGTTCCACCTCGGCACTGTGAAGGATCTTTAATTGGTGGGTCAGTGAATGGGAATAATCAGCCTCTCTGCCTCTATCTAAGTGCTGTGCAGCCATGTGCTTCCAGTTAAGCTGGCTCTCAGCCCTGAGCAGAGGTTAAGTGAAACTACCTGCTCCTCTGTGTCTGGAGATTATTTGCTTTGTCCGCGGCGCTGCCAGATCATAAAACACTTGCGTCCACTTTCCTCCCGCTCTCAAAGTCCCCGAGGTTCATTATTGTTACGCCTGGACGTGTGGCTGTACAAGGCTGCCTTTTTAATGTCACACTGTGACAGCCCATTGAGGGTTTCAGTAACAACACGTTTACCACAGGGCAATATTTCAACAGCAAAATGCACTTCAAACCTTTCCCAAAAAGATTTCACCCCTTCCTTCATTTGCACAATATTGATGATCATCAGTCTGGAAGTGATACAGTAAATAATGAAAAATGAGGTTTCTGCAGGGAAATGGGATGAGACATGAAAGCAGACTGGAGTGCTGGCTCTGGTTTCCTGTCTCAATGGCTGTTAATTAATGGAGCAGACGGAGGCCATAATTCTTCACTGGCCCAAGACTGCCACAGCCTGGCAGTTCAGCCATCACAGTCATCCCCATGCTGCTGGCCTCATGCTTACAGTGTTTTAGTGTTGCATTTCTTTTCAGGTTGAAAGAAGTCATGTCTTTTTAGTCTTTTGGGAAACCCAAGCCACTCTACTTTTTTACCAACCACACACTCACGGAGAGAAAGACAGATAGGGAATCTGAAGCAGTCGATCCAGCAAAGATCAAACCTTTTTCACCCCCTATCAGTTTGGAAAGCCAGTCGGTTCTAAATGATTTCCAAAAACCGCAGGTGATTCGTCTCTGTCTCTCCCCTTGACTTAATTTGCAGGATTCAAAGATCAAAAGGGCATGCAGCTCTTCCAAGATGAGCTCTAATCGCTTGAACTCCAGCGCAGTCATTAAATACAGTAGTATGGATGTCTGCCCCATGCCAGCTGAAAACGGCCCGCTCTGAGTTTCTACTCTCTTTAACCGACGCCACTCATGGGGAAACATTGGCGCCTCCCATTGACTGTGATTAAAGTAAATGAATGAAATAAGATACAAGGAAATTGAAATGATTAGTTTTTATAGTAACCACGACGACTGGCAAGGCCCTTCTGAACAGGAACGACTGAGCCAATAAAGCGTTTGCATTCAACTGTAAACGAGGGGGAGAGAAAGCAGGCGAGGAGGGTAAAGGAGCACATAGCAGAGTAAGACAAAAATGACATTGATTATGTATTCCAAACCCAGGATTTCTCTGTGAAATATGATCAGCTTTCAAACATGATTGAATTTCAGAGGTATAGTCAGAAAATCCCCTAAACAATGTCTGGTTTCCATCACGGACAGACACTGACATTTCTGTCGTGCGTGATATTCCCACCAGAACACCACTTTCACATCCAGTGTTTTTGGAACACTTTTGAAACCTGCAGTAACTAACTTTTGACAATTTGGGGGACAACTTAAACACAACAATGTAATATTATCACTTTTTTTACGATGATACATTTCATTTAGCTCACACTTTGATCCAAAGTAATAGATAGTTTAGACTAATTTAATGGTCTGAATGCATACATATTTTCTTCATGCTTGACTTGTTTTGCATTTGTTAGCTCACTCGGCACGGCTGTATTTCTTACTTATTTTTGTATTTACTCATTCTCCCTCTCTCTGTCCTTAGGCGTGGGTTTAAATGGGACCTCATTCCCTGTGGGGGCAGTTACGTCCCCCATGAGTGGAAGCAATCAGACCAAAACCTCCAAATGACGAGTGTCATCTTCTTCCTTCCCCAATCCGGCCGGAGCCTGTGAGTGGTGGTTGGTTTGTCCCATCCTCGTCGCCACTTCTGGGCTGGGGTTCCCCGCCAAGAACCCACACGCCTGAGCTAGAAGAACTGGGATAATGAGACAGTACGGGGACAACAAATGCATCTGCCCCTGCTCTTCATCGCAAGTATAAATGTGAAAGTCTAAAATACAGTTTGCAGGATCACAGTTTGGACAGTGACGCTGTTGACTGGCAAATTACAGACATTTGGTCATGGTGGTATATCTCAAAGAATGTGCTTTGTTATTACACATGGGGTAGCAATTTCAATCACGAATGAAACTATACATACCTCACATTACTTAGTGTTTTTTTAAATCGATTACTGAGCCTTTGGTCTACAGGATAAGCGGCAAAGGAGCTATTTTAAGTAGAATGTTGTGAGTCACTTTGCATGGGATCAGAAAAGGAAATGAAACACAGCATCCAACATTTTCTAAAATGGGTCATTAATGGCCTCATAAGACATGAGACGAGAGCCTCATAAGCACTAACGTGAAGAGACGGAAATAGCTGCAGAAAAGCCATGGACGATTTGTGCAGTAATTAATCACATATTAATTAAGACTGTCCAGTAAATTGACCACTCATCCCATAATTACCACCCCCCACCAGCACCACCACCCTCCACTGCATCTCTGCTGTTTGATCCCAGGCCTGTGTCCACCCACCAGCCTCCCAGTGCCCTCTTTCATCCCCCACCCCCCTGGCACCAGAAGAAAGGGCTGCCTCTAAACACAGTGCAGAGTGGGTCGGGCCCGACGGGCATCGTGCCATACGTACGTTTCCACATTCTCTCATCGCCTGCTTTGTGTTTCCTCTCCAGAAGCCATACATCAGCCACCGCTGGGCTTGCGCCTGGCCCTGCCCAGATCCTTTCCGCCTCGCAACACGACTACAAAGCCACGGCGTAAAGGACTGGAGTGGAGACCCTGTACAGCATGACAGGAGAAGAAGAGAGGGGGATGGATTCCAGTGAGCACAAGAAGAAGTAAGGGCATAGTCAAAAGCTCTCTAGAGAATTAAAACGTGTCTTGTTGTGAAACTGGGTGAGGGTGTGGATGTCATGGCCGGTCGCCAACTTGGAAGCTTCAGGGCTTCCTAGTAGGGCACAAATTGTCACATGCACCAGTGGCCAAACCCAAACCACCATGACCAAGGGTGGAAGTGACATCATTTTCTATGGCTTGGCAGGCAGGGATGATGGCATTATAATAGAGATGGCATCGCACCGGAGGCACGAGCCAAGAGTCGGTTAACCACAGAGGAAAAGACATGGAGACGCGATGAATGACAAGAAAGGAAAGGGAGGATTCGTCTTGTTTGTCAGGTGGAGGTTAATTGATCTTGTTTTTAGCCACACAAGCAGAATAGGTAGAGGTTTTGCATTGAGTCGATTGTACCGCCTCTTCGGTCCGGACTGAAATAGCTTTACAACTAAATGGATTGCTATGAAATTCTGTGCAGACATTCATTCGGATGTATTCCAGTGACTTTGGTGATGGATTGGCTTGAAATGCACTGCACACATGTCATGCTCCCCTCCGAATGAATTATTGTGCCTTTGGTAACCCCTTGAAGAAAAACTTTACAAGAACAATTTGTATGTCAATTTACTCACCCTGTGTTACCTTGAATTATTCAAGAGAATTCTGTTTTCCTCGCATGCCTCAACTGTGAACAACGTTATTATTTTGTATTATAATTAGTATGCATGTGTTTAGGAAGTAGCAACCATATGATTGGATGAGGTAAACGTGGATTACAATGCTGGAAGGTTTATAAACAATCTCTGTTTTTTATTCAAATACTTAACTTCTAGTTTTTTTAAACCAAAGCAATTGTAAGCAGCCATATCCATTCAAACACCTCCTTTAAGGTTTCCGCTCCAGACACTGACACTCCACACTCAGTCGGGTCTTTCAAACGAATGATACTCCCGAAGCATCCTGAATGTGTGTTTATAAACAAGACTCAATATTATTGTGATGTCTGAGCTGAATTCGATAGATTCCTCCTCTGTCAGTTGTGCTTCCGCTGCAATACGATCCGAAATTACATTCAACAGCAACAGGAGACGGGCACTGCTCATTCTCTCTCTGCTTCATCGCTGCCTGCTGCCTCGCTAACTTCATCACGGGGGCTCGGCAGGGCTCCGAGGGGCCATGGGAGTCTGAAAACACCCTGGTCCATTACTCAGAGTGAGAGGCTAACCTGGAGTTAGAGTGTCTTGGCTACCTCCATCAGGGTCCCGTGTCTGGTTCGAAACGTTCCCTCAGAGGCTTTTGGCTTTAATGGACTCTGCTAAACGCATTCTCTCTGTATATTACCTTTAGGATTGGCCATATCTGGTTTCTATACACTCTGTTTACCCATGGCTCGAGCTTGTTCTGCCTAATGCTCGCTTTCACTTCTCATTTCAGCCCTCCATCTCTGCAAATATTCCTCTTTCTCTACATTGCTGATTCTTGTTTCTGTTTTGTGGACTTTAAATGTCTTTTCCCCTGCATGTTATTGTACTCGTTTTTAAAATGGACCTCCATTCTGAATTTACGCTGGACATTTTCCACAGCACTGCCTCCGCCTGCTGCTCCCTCCCAAGAGGGTGAGATTATAGCCCACATTAGGGAAAACACCTCATTCATTCACACACATAGCCCTGCATCACTGCAGATTGTCTGGCTGAGACAGTTCATTGACTCTGGAATATCCGTCACTGTTCTCCTGTCCTGTTCAGCGCTCCCACGTGTGCGTCTGGTTTCAATGACTGAGAGTCACCCACAGACCCGTTTTAACTTGATGGACCAAATAGTGCCAATACCACACTGGAAATGGTTACACTTTGAAAAAAAGGAAGCTTTTTTCAGCCTAACACCAGCAATTGCTTTTGTCATTAATTGTATTTGGTTGTCAGGGCTTGGTTGCACGCCATGGCTCCTTCCTCCTCTCTTTCCTCTCCTGCTTCTTGGTGTGATTAATGGCTTCTCTGTGCACACCATTCACTGTAAATACAGCATAAAGGTGCACACTGACCTGTACCATCGTCTCACACCTGCCAATCCTCACCTTCCTTTTTTTTTAATTATTATTATTTGTACATTACATGTCACTTGTTAGACACTTTTATCCAAAGCGACTTACATACTCAATACTGTGGACAATCCCCACAGGAGCAATTTGGCGTGAAGTGTCTTGCCCAGGGACACAACGACATGCTGACTGCAGTGGGGTTTGAACCTGTGACTCCCTGATCCAAACACCAATGCACTAGCCCACTGCGCCACACGCCTCCCTATTTTTGTCAATTTTTTATTTGCATTTTAAGAAAATATTCACGAAGCATACATAACAAAATGAACACATCTAGGTACATAGATAAATTACATAACAGATGAAAAATCTGAAAAGAAATAATAAAATAATATTAATAATATTACAAATAAAAGAATGGATACATTATTAATACTCAGGTATACATTAATTATATTCATCATATTGTTCTATACTCGACCCATCTTTCCCACCTTTCCTCAAAGATATGCATTTGGTTTCTAATTCTCATAGTTGTTTTTTCCATTACATAGATTCCATTGTGAGGTTACTAAGTTATTATCTTTTAGCCAATTCCTTGTAATTTGTTTGATGATCACTATTCTAATTTCCAGAAATAGGTAGGTTCTTTTTTATTTCCTCTGGTTTTTCCCAGTAATAGGGATAATGGGTTCTTGTTGAGGAAATGCCAAAGATATTGGACATTTCTCTTAACACTGTTTCCCAGAAGTCTCCCAACACAGGCTCAAAGTATTTGCGTAGCTTGGCCTTCTGCTCACCACATTCTCTCCAGCACTTTGAATGAGGGTTTGTTTGTTAACAGGAAAGTTCAATACAAAATAATTATTTTACGAATATATTGGGTTTTTTTTATTAACCAAAATAATAAGCCCATTGTGCAACACTGGACACTATATAACAGGAAGTCTTTGACAAACAGATAAGACAAATAGACATAAAGAACAAAATTATTAGCTAACAGACATAAAATAAGACAAACTAATACCAATACATTACACATAGGTTGACCCTATGGTTAAGATACAACATAGCCGACATTTCAGGGATTCTTTTTGCATTTCTTTATCTCTCCTCATGTTTCCTGTTAAACTTAAAACCGTACAAAAAATGTGCCAGTCATGTGTCGTCACAGTCAAAATATTTCATTTTGAAATGTTCTCATTTATATATATATTGTTTATACGTTTCTTCGAATTTCTTATATAATATTAGTCCTTGCAATCAGGAGGAATAAGAAAATGCATTTTAACCTAGGATCTGTTCATTGCCTCTTCTAAAAAGTGAAGCACAGACCTTTATGTGTCTATAATGTGTGGCAATTCTATTTAAATTACACTCCCATTAAAAGTCAATATTAGAACGAAAGTGAATCTCTACATGAAAACACTGCACATCAGAATGATCGGCAATTTATATTTTATATAAACACATTTATTGATGATTGAAAGCTCCAAAATGGCTACTAAATGGAGCTTGTATACTTTTTAATGAATTCTCTGTATCACAGTGTTACATGTTCTCAATTCCACTTAGTCAGCAGACTATTCCCAGAAGAAAATATCTTGCACCTTGAAAACATTTAGATGTTCCACTTCAAAAAAATAAGTTGAGTTTGTTCATGAAAATAAAAGCCCTCTTTAAGGCCCTTAAGAGTTCATAGAATAAACCTATACTGACCATGAAGAAAGAGCTCATTTATCACTCAGTTAAACAGTGGTGTTGTTTGTGACACTTGTTTTAGATATTTGGCACTGGTTTGTTCATCATCAGATTTGGAATTAGATCCATCGCCTTGAACTCGAGATGAAAGGAGCCACAGCAGTGTTTTGGGCTAAACAGATTGTTAATTCTCAGAGCAAATTGGGTGGGAATGGGATTCACTTTTTGTGTGCGTGTGTGTGCCACCACATGCATTTTGACACGTGTGTTTCTGTGTGAGGCTATCTGATCTAGAAACAGATCTTTGCGTGTCAGGCCGGGGTCAGACCGGGGAGACGCTTCTTCTGCACAGCTGCATGTCCACAGGCTGTTGACTGGCCACCTCTTATCGCAGGCCCCGACAACAGTGCATTGTTTGGCCAAGTGAGAACTTTACTCTTTCATTCGGCTCACTGGCGGAAAGGATGGGAACTCAGAAGCGGAAACCCATGACGCTTTTTGGGCCCCGCTCAAGGCGAGACACTCGGGTTGAACTTGTGTGTGGTACGGTGGTGAAGGGATGCATCACAGCAGATAAGGAGCTCAGTGCTTTTCGTCTGCGGTGAGAACTCGCATCTATTGGTGATTGTGGCTGTCAGATAGGAAGCACAAGTGCATAAGAAGGAATAATCATGGAAATGTGGCTTTTTTTATTTGATATTCTCACTCAGATTTCAGTTCATCTGTTTAAAAAATGTTTTCTCTCAAATATGTAAATACTCACAATGGGTAACAACACATTAGTGATCACAACATCGTAATAAAACAATTAATTAACATTGTTACATCTGGGGTTGCATGCCATTACCTCATTATTTATAATGAAATGTAATTAAAATACATTATTGTTAAGCTCTCATCTCACTCAAGTGGCACTTTTTGGTGCATGTGACAATTATTATGACAATAATAACTATGCTGAGAAAAAGCCACAAAAAAAGATAAATACTGCTCGTCAATTAACTGAAAGAATAATGAAAGTAGTATAACAAAGGGCAATATGACCGTGGGTGTCATTTCATGTGAAATATCAGGGAACTGCCTCCCTCTGGTGGTAAATGGGAGTTTTGATAGACTTCAGAAGGAAGTGGCTCCAGTCACTGCTCATGATCTTTTTAGTATACTTTATATTTCAGGATGAATCAATCACAAACACTTTCCTCTGATAGTCCCACTTGGCCCGTTTTACCGGAATCGCTTAAACTTTTTTTTTTTATCGCGTAGTTTATATTGTTGTTGCACTTTAATTTTGATCAGTAATTATGACCATAAAGTTTGTGGATGAGTCTGAGTTCCTTTGGATGACAACACAGGAGACATCTGTGTGCCCGCAATGTACGGGCCGTGGAGCTGCTCTCCCTGCGGTCGCTGCGAGTGGAAAACCCATAATGGCCTTTAATTGGGACTTTAATTGTGTGTGGTGGAGGGAAAAGCATTGACTACAAAATTGGTGGTATTTGAGTGCATACATGCGTCTTTTGTGTAAGTATACGTGTCGATCACCAGATCTTCCTCTCTTGGCCTGTGAACAGCTTCAGTTGGAGTCAAATGAGTGTGTCAAATGTATACACTTAGATCGACATGATATTAGCATTATTTTGCCTACAGGGGAAGATTTAATGTGGCGAAACATCATCTATGACGACACACATACACTGGCATTTGTGTTGACAAAGATGCTTTTGGCGTCAGGCGTTTCACAAGGATTCCCGTCCAAATGGCTCACTGTTCCCTTCATTCATACATGCCCTTTGGATATGATTAACAGCAGCAGCAGCAGCAGCAGCAAATCAATGGCAAGCACTTTGACAACAAGGGACGGTTAGAGATGATGGGCTATGAGGAATGTTTCAACTGAAAATTAGATGACATATGACCCTGTGAGGGATTGCAATTTCTCACTTAGGTCATGTATAGCCGCACTAAATATTTCTCAGAGGGATGCTCTCTTTATATTTCTTATTATCACACTATACTGTGAATTACGTCAATGTGCCTGCTATCTGACTAGATAGCATAGAAAGGCATGTCAAAGGGAAAAAACTGCAGAAAATGAATTTAGAGGATGAGTAGAATACATTGGTCGGAGAAAAAGGTAGCAGGGAATGTGGTGAACACACAGAGAAGCAGTAGAAGAACAGGAGTGTGGAAGAGGAAGCTGAGAGATGAAACAGGACGGCTTGTGCCTGTCATGATTATACTGGCACCAGTGGATGAGATGGAAAACAGGACGCCATCTTGTGTTCCATTCATGTCTGCGGCGCCTCGGCCTGTGTTTCCTATACATACGCAAACTCAGGATCACACAAACAGGCGCTGGCAGAGCGGGGTGGGAGCTTGTGGTTTCAGTCCAGTGACAGCGGCGTGTAGTCAGGGTGGCGACGCTTCAGGAGCAGCTCCTCGGATTGGAGAAGCATGTTTGTGTTGGCCCCGAATTAATAACTTTTCATTTAGTGCGGAAATGACAGGAATAGTAATTAAGGAAATGGAATGATTTTATTGGCCATGATGTTTATATTAAGTTCCAGATGTGAAGCAGCTGTCTGCACAGCAAGAGGCCCTGCCCCCCCCACGTGCTATCTAGGAACTTTTATTAAGAGCAAGATAACAGCGCCAGTTAAATCTATGTCTGTGTGTACAAGAAACAAAGTATCGCATTCACAGCATGTACAAAGTGAACTAATATCATGTCCAGTTTGATTAATGTTGACGAAGAACCATGAAGTCTGCTTTGAATTCATAAATGTGCCCCTAAAGTGTAATTTATTTGCAGATATAATGTTACTTTATTTCAGACCGGATCTGCCTGACTGGAAAAGTTAATATCCAAGCGAGGCTGTTCAGCATTTTTGGGTGGCCCGACACGTGTGAGATGCACATCGTAGGCGACTGCGCTCAACTCCAGTAACCCATAAATGGTTACGACAGCATTGCTTATAGATCCTCACACTGCCTGTGACAAAAACGGGCACATAAATGAACTGAAAGGCTTCATTTACTTTGCCTTAATCAAACCTTGCGTGTTGTAACAAAATGTACTTAAACTTTCAGTAATGCTCAGACAAACTCGGAAACCAAGTTCCTTTATTTTGCGGTGGTGGGGGCCAATGTGATATATTTTCAGCGGGCCCAAAATCCCTGGCGGCGCCCCTGTATCCATGTAATATCCATGTGTCAGGTCCACAAACTACCCCAACATTTTAAAATTCCCAGTAACTGTTGGTAAACAAAGAAGCTACTACAGTGACCCTTGACTTTATCAAACATGAAATTGTTAATCCATGAGTTCTCGTTGACCGGTTCTGTGTTCAAGGCCAGTCAGTGAATGCACCCCGACGGGAGTTTAGTCAACATATGAGAATACTTGAGAACTGTAAAGGAAGTCTGGACTATATCAACAAAGAGATCCACAGGTATTCAAGACAGAAACACACCCATAATACATATGCTAACTCTCATGCTCTTTTTGTATCGATGTCTGGAAATTCCAAAGTCACACACACGACATTACTCCTGTTCCAATGCAACTGTTCTGCATACTTCCCAATCTGAATTAAATCAATAGGAAATGGTAATTAGCTTCATCCTCTTTGCTGTTTCTCTCTCTTCATTTGAGAGCCATTTATTGTGAAGATGTTTTCTCTTTTTCATGGCGGTTAAAGAGCCCTTCCATTACTGCAGCCAATGATGTTTCGTTCTGTTGTGATGTGCTCCCATCTGGTTTCCAGTGAAAATGCATCACTCCATTAACAGTGCCTCTGATCTAGAGGATGCTTTAATCTGAGACTATAAACTCCACTTAATTACATCCTCCAAAAGAGCTCTATTAGTATATTGCAATCAAACAGGGAGCACATCCATTTAGCAAGTCAAACATGCTCAAATGGCTTTTGAAAGCATCTTCTCATCTGATCATCGAATCATATTTGGAGGTCCCAGGTCCAAGAGCCCTAATGATACTTGTGATTTTTGTGGGTCAAAATAACATGCATTGCTAATACATTGAATTCCATTTCTCTGCAGCAAAAACAACCATAAAAAATGTAATTTAGGGAAGTCTGAAGAGACTCTGTGTGGCACACTGATGACTTTATGCTTGACCTTTCACGCCTCTTACTGTATAACCTCCAGTCATATTCATAATTGCTGCCTGTATGCGTTGTGCCAGTTTCCAGTAGTCTAGCAGTATTTTTCTATGAATTTAAACTTCAAAGGAAGCATGTTGGCCTAGTTTTTAATAGTACACAAAGACATTTCTGTAAAATACAAGATGCTTGGAAATTGCTTTGTCATGGTGTCATAATTAAAGTTAGTTTCTTCTGATGATGTAAAGGATTTGAAATAGATTTATGTCCACTTCTGGAATGTCTAATTAAAATAAGATAAAGAGAATCTAGGAGATATGGTCAATTACAAAATACCATCTAATCAACAAAAAACAATGCACGCTTTTTTCTGGGAGTCCACACGCTAATTTATTTGGCTACCAGTAAATATTTTTGTTATGATCGACTCCGGTATACACACCACTGTTGGCCTCTTGTTGTTAGGCCCCTTTTTAAGTAGTGTTACTTTTATTTGATCCATTAGACCTGTCTGCTTATACACTTTCCCACGTAGAATTGCGTGCTTGTGTGTGTGTGTGTGTGTGTGTGTGTGTGTGTGTGTGTGTGTGTGTGTGTGTGTGTGTGTGTGTGTGTGTGTGTGTGTGTGTGTGTGTGTGTGTGTGTGTGTGTGTGTGTGTGTGTGTGTGTGTGTGTGTGTGTGTGTGTGTGTGTGTGTGTGTGTGTGTGTGTGTGTGTGTGTGTGTGTGTACATATATTCATTCAAAGGTTTATTGTCATATCATATGCAATAAACCTGGAATGTTTAATTAAAATAAGACAAAGAAAATTCAGGAGATATGTATATATATCCAATTGTTTATGTCTTTACACACATTTCATCTATTCAAATTTGAAAATAGATTAATTGTATTCATTATATCATCAATCATCAAGTTAAAAATGTAAATGAATACTGGTTAAATATACTAGTCAATCGTTGAAAAAATGATCAATGTTTTTTTGAATCGAGACATTTTGGAAATTGTTGAAATGTAAAAAAAATAGGCCTTATTTTGTCTGGCAAAAGAAGAAAAAATGTTTATCTACTTCGTCATATCCGGTATGGATGTGATACTTCCTGTCTTCATCCGTGTAGCACAAGCTATGAGCACAAGTCTAACAATGGCGTCCTGTAGTGTGGTGAGTATTTTCTCAATATTATTGGCAAACTACCGAATTTATTTGATTTTGTTCGATGACATTATATGAGTATATTTCTCTGTGAAAGCGGTGTTTAAGTTCGCCGGTGGATACTGTGTTCCTGCTCCACACTTGTTGTTTACCACCTCCTGTTGTTGCTAAGCTAAACGATGTTAGCGAGTCCATGTTTACGTAAGCTATCGCTGCCTGATACTCTCGGTTAACTTTCCTGTAATGTACTACACTTCATTTACAGTGTCATTAGGCTCGTTTTATTGACTTTAGATTAATGTAACGTTAACTGGCTTTTTTTCAGACGTCTGCCACAGCATTTGGAGAGGGACAGACACCGCCCCAGAAGAGAGAAGAGAGACTACTGAAATTCAGAGACTTACATTTGAAACGGGTGAGTGTTTTAACCTAACCTTGTTATAACACTCAAGCTATCCAGACACATTTTATTTTCGTGGCTCCGCTAAGCTACTACGTACTATTTTGTCGCAGGTGAAAAACACCTTCAACAAGACATCTGTCAACACGGTCTGCCCCAGCCAGGGTATTTCTGGTTAAATGTCACTTTCATATAGCTACTTGTTCAACATGTCGTTGTTTTCCACTGCAGAATGAAGCCCGTAAGCTCAACCACCAGGAGGTTGTGGAGGAAGACAAGAGGCTGAAGCTCCCTGCCAACTGGGAGGCTAAGAAAGCCAGACTGGAGTGGGAGGTTGCTGAAGACGCAAAGAAAAAGGTATTTAAGTCTAGTATTCATGAACTACCGTGCATATTCAATATGATATCACGAATCAGACAGTTGCCGTGTTAACAAACATACGTTTTTAGACTTGATCTTCTAACCATGTGTCCAATGGCATCTCTCCCCATACATTGACTTATGTAATGGAGCCGAAGTACTTTACATAAAACTGAATGCTGCACTGACTAAAAAAGAGTGCTACCATAACACATTAATCATGTCTTTGGTTTAATTTGATACATTTCTCTCTGATGCCCGCTCGGCCGTTTACATGCCAGGGGTCAAATTGGGCCCCACCATTGTAACCACTGGCCCAAGAGCATTCATCCAACAAATCGACTAATAATGAAGAAAATGAACACATTTGTTGCAATAGTAATTTATGCACAAACTACATTTGATTACTACTTGTACTACAACATTTGAATAATCAGTTCTTCCTCAATTGTTCATATTTGGTTTATTAAAATAATTATATTGTGATCATTGTTAAAAAAAATGCTGCAATTATCATTATGAGTATATTATTATTTGTATAATGCGCCTTCCTGTCATTAGGAGTTAGAAATGTAATGGCTATGTAATAGCCTAGATCAGAACCTTCATTATCCTAAACTGCTGGGACATTTCCCTATAGCCAGTACCTTTTATATTTTCTACCCTTCACTTACTTGTCAGCATAGGTCGGCATTGATGTACAGAGCCGACTAAAGACCTTGTTTATATTGGCATCGCATTGAAGCCAACTCCATCGATCAAGCCAGTGTGGCTGACACTTTCTCTCCCTCTTCTTCTCCTACTCCCTGTCACTCTCCTTTAACTCTTCCGGTGACATTCTTTTATTTAAAGATTGTTTTTAGCCCGGCGCTTGGCCGGTTACCGGCCGCTCGCGGGAGCCTGCTCGCGCTGCGCTCTGCAGCAAACAGCTGTTTGCTTTTCACCCAACAACGACAACCGCCTCATGAATAGGGGTGTTGAAAATAATCATTTCTGCGATGCGGACGTGGACGATTCGGTCTCGATGCAGTGACGGAAGATAATCGATTATAGCGTAGTAACGTTGCTTCCTGATTTTCCGGCCGCGGCTTTACTATAACGTTTTTTTTAATATCAAATCGGTCGGTGACGCAGAGATCAGGGAACAGACGTGACAGCGGCACAGCAACACGGAGCAGTCTGCTTTATCCACCAACACAAGAACACCAGTCCAGAACCAACAGCAGAAGGACCCGCTCCGAATCACTCCGTGTCGCTGCGGCTCAGAGACACAGGGTCCCTGTGTCTCTGAGCCGCAGCGACATGGAGTGTGACAGGGATTTATGTTTTTCAAAAATAATCGCATTACAATCATGTCAGGTTTTTGGTGGATTTAATTAAGTCTTGGATTGCAGAGTATGAATGTCCTCTAGCAATTTTCAGACGATATATACGTGTGTAAAGTTTGTGAAGGCAGGAGGAAAAAAGCTTCCGCGATCACCGTCTCCTCTGTTCCTCCAAACCCCGCCCCCTCCCTGAAAATAATGAGTGACATGCTGATAGTGACCCGATAGAAACTTTGTTATTCACTTAATCACTGAGATATAATGAAGCTAATTTAATCTCATACATTCATGGGATTTATGTAACAGTAAAACAGAGAATGTGAGTGTGCACCCACATGCACTATTTTTGTTTGTATATGCTGTTGTAAATACTCCTGTTGTCTGCTGTGTTCAGACTCAAGTCCTGTGTGTGATGCCACATTCAGGACATTCAGTATCCTTTCTTTAACAGAAGACCGTGGCTAGAAGCTGCAGCTAGACTGCAGAAGCATTAGCTTTTTGTTTTTGAGGATGGAACAACTTCACACACGGAGGCTAGACCTATACAATTCATTTATTTTGGTTTATAAATTAATGTCAAGACATTTATGTTATTGATTTCTGAAGCACTTTCTAAATAATAAAAAGAGAGTTCATATGTATTTACTGCATGTATGCATTGATGAAAAATAAGACATGTGCAGTAATATAGAAAATTGAGGATGCAACGCATTGGTATGAATCGTGATGCATCGGGATATCGAATCGAATCATTGACAGGATAATCGTAATCGAATCGTGAGACCAGTGAAGATGCACAGCCCTACTCATGAAGCGCTATGTTGTAGCATTAATAAACGAAACAATTTACGTGCTGGTTGTAAAGTCTGACCGCTGCAGGAGGGAAGGACCTGTGGAATCTCTCCGTGAGACAGCGGGGGTGCAGCAGCCTGTCACTGAAGGAGCTGAACAGTGCAGAGGGGGTGGGACACATTGTCCAGCAGGGAGGACAGCTTGTCTGCCATTCTCCTGTCTCCCACCACCTCCACAGTGTCCAGAGGACTCCCCAGGACAGAGCTGGCCTTCTTAACCAGGCTGTTCAGGCGCTTCCTGCCCCAGCAGACCACTCCAATTTACAATTCCACTTGCCCGAGCGGGTAAGTAGAAAGTACGTTATGCTGGCCCGGTGTGTCTAAATAGTGCTTCCGGGCCAGCGGGCCATTTCTAATGTCGCGCCCTGCATGCATATCTTCTACTCTAGATTTGATATAGCGTGGTGTAGGAATATGTCCCGAACCTGAAAATGATTTAGCAATCTTTAGCAAACTTTAGCTTTCCCGTCAATGTTTTATTTTAATGGATGAATATTAACTGCAAAATTCCAAAATCTAATGGGAGAATTTCATTGGCGTTTTGTTGAGGGAGCTAGCACAATGTCAACTTTCAGGGTTGGGTTACACAAATACATCATCCCAGCACTCTCCATAACTGTTCACCTCAGAGGGAAGTTATTATTCACCGGGCGTCATTCAAATAATCAATAATCCTCCACCAATGCATTTAAATATTGCCGTAGACTTAACTTTACTTATCAAATGTCATATGAAAGAGTCATGTTTTAATATTTGTCTTGCAGGAATGTGCTGACAAAGGAGAGGACTATCACAGAGTGAAACTGCTTGAAATCACAGCTGATGATGCAGAGCGCTTTGAGAGGAAGAAGAAGAAGAAGAACCCGGACCAAGGCTTTGCAGGTTAGTGGCTGGGTCTCCAGTGGAGACTGATATAGATTGGTTGCAGCGTACTCTTTAGTTACATGTTTTATACGGGACATAGAGTATGAGACATATCATCAAGTGTTCATTAATCATTGCTAACAAAAAAACTTCAATTAGAATCATCTTGGTCCGTTTTTTTTTCTTACCTTTTTTAATTTCCCAAAAAGAAAAATCCCAGGCGTATTATCCTGATTTAGGCTTCATTCCTCAGAGATTGCAGCATGTGCCTGGCCATCGCCGTGGTGATGGATACAAAAAAAAGTTGCTGTGATAAAGTTGTAATGTCATATACAAGGTGGATCCAGCAATACGTGATTTAAAAGGGCACTATACTAGTCTTAACCAATTACACATTTCGTCATCAATGAAAACAACATTTCTGTCGCTTTGACACCTAGCACGATGTCAGCATCTATTATTTATAACATTGGAGTGGATGTCACTCACTGTTTTGATTGACTTTGGAATTGTTATAATCACGTCGGGAAGTAATAAAGTAATCAATTAACTTTTTTGTAGATATGAGGCTACCAAACCAGTCTACTCATATTATTAAATTGTAATTTAATAGTCTACTCTTGAGAATTCTGTATTAAATTACAATTGTGATTCTACTTTTCTTTTCAATACGATCGAGAAGTTTTTTCCAGAGAGCGAGAACATGGCTGCCTGAATCCCACGCAGCAGACAGGATCGAGCCGTGCTGGTTGCATGTTAGAACCCTTTGGGATGTTAATCATCTCAAACTGCTCCCAATTGAATCTCCTTTATAAAAAAAGACTTGCTGTGTTTCCTGAATATGGCGGCCATCTGCTGCATCAAAACCTCCTCTGAATTAAAACCTCTGGGGAGAAAATGATCCCCAGAAGTCCTTCAAGAGAGGAGGAGGAGTTGCCTCTTCATCTCCTCCTAACAAGCTGCAGGTTGTGCCGGTAATTATAACTCGGTTTTCATATCTTTCACACAATGCAGGTTATGCCGAGGCCCAGTTCCGACAGTACCAGAGGCTCACCAAGCAGATCCGACCTGATTTTGAAGGCTACGAGAAGCAGAGGGAGGAATGGTGAGTGAAGCCCCTTACCATCTTGTCTTACTGTGACGGTTCTGTATTTGTGTTTTCATTCTTTAAAAAGCTCAACATGGGAACAAACACGGCCGTACAAAGATGACGACCTCTCTGCTATTGGGACCGTAGCTGTGACATTTCTCCTCAAGTCAAATGAATTGTATCATTTTGCTTCCTGTGGACTTCCCAGAAATAACCCATCACATGTGCACAGAACATATTCTATACGTTGAGTTATGTCCCCCCTCGTTTGCCCCGGGGCAAGTATTGACACACCAAGTAAATTTGGGGTTTTAAAGTGCACGCATGCTAATATGCAAGAAGAGTTCAGCGCCTGCAGGCTTCTCTGAAACCCTGACGTTCATGCAGAACCGTGAAGGATCCACACACACACGGTTTCCCCCTGATGCAAATGATCCATCTTTCCTCGTTGGATGACGATCATCACAATGATGGAATAGAGAAGTCAGTTTATTTATTATCTGTGATTAATGCTTGACCTTTTGCTCCACAGCGGTGTGGACTTCCACCCCACGTCCAACAGCCTGATCCACGGCACCCACGTCCCCTCAAAGGACGGCATTGACCGCATGGTGGATGATGTTGAGAAACAGTAAGTCACACTCAAATCATCCCCTCCATGACTTTATGTAAAACATGTTTAGGCTCAACCCTTAAAAAGAAAATGGCATATAAAAGACTAGATAGTCCAGTTATTGATGGAAAAGTGCAGATGTGTATGTAAACATCTGCTATTTAAAAGGATATTAAATGCATTCACATACAAACGGGATGCATTAAAACTCATTTACTCAACATCCCAATAGAAGCTCTGAAAAAGCTTGATGGCGAGGACTGAATAAATGAACATTATATGGCAACAAGGGCAAAAAACCCTGCTAATTATGATTGGCTTTAGCAAGTCTACCAAATGAATTACTTCTGAACCGCTGATAGACAGTGGGTACATTCAGAGCCTTGTTCCCGGCACTGGTACGCCGCAAACGTGGCGTGGAGTCTGGAAATATGAGAAGATCAGTCATAAGAGATGATGTGTGGAAGGAATGAATTTGTGACCTCTGTCAATTTGTGAATAAGGGCCTGTGTGACGTGAGGGTGGAAATACCTTCAACAGAACAACTCAGGATAGAACCAAATGTACTGAATTGAGTGTTCTGGTAACTGTGAGTAAGCTTTATGGAACTCGCTACAAAGTCAGAACACTGATCAATTTAACCAATTGGGCGTACAACACGAAATGTCTGCCTTAGTTTTCTGTTACTGTTGTCTTTGTACCAAGTCCTTTTCACCTTGTTGTTGCCCCAGTCCTCTTCAGTTGTTGTGTATTGAAGACAGCCCCAGGCTCATGGGTTCAGTTGCCAGGGAATGACGCACAACAATGCTTTGAAGAACCAAGAGCTCACAGCATTTTCCTCCAAGTATGCGTGTTTGGTTTTCCATTGCCACTCTCCATGCCAAATTCAAACGCACAACCCCCCCCAAAAAAATAATTGCCTGCAGCCAATTATCGTTATTGGATATGCCATGGATAGTGGCCACACTGGTTTGTGCAATCCTGCCTAAGCTGCTTTTATTTGCCCACGTCAGGATCGAGAAGCGGGCCAAGTACAGCAGACGCAGGGCCTACAACGACGACGCGGACATCGACTACATCAACGAGAGGAACGCCAAGTTCAACAAGAAGGCGGAGCGCTTCTACGGCAAATACACAGCGGAGATCAAACAAAACCTGGAGAGAGGCACGGCCGTCTAGAAGCTTCTGCAGCCATAGTCTGGAGGCTTTGGTGCATTTTGTTTTTATGTATTACAAGCCAACAATACTTGTTGTTATATCATTGCTAGAGCTGAGAAAGAATTAATGTGATGTGTGGTGGTCCTTTGTATAGTATGGGGGTGAAAACAGCTGTTATGATTAATCTTTTTATTTTTAAATAAACCACTGACAGTTATCTCGCACACTTGTTTGTTTTTCTGTGGGTTCCTGCGTGTGGTCGCGTGGTGGGGGGGTTTGGAGCATGGTAATGAACCACCAGTAAGTAGCTACCATCAGACCTCGGGGCACATTAACAAGGCCATGCTCGCCAACAGAATGTTTCGGTGTTGGTCCAAATAGTGATAAAGACCAACAATTGAGGAATTGAATGTATTCATTATCGTCTACATCTCTGACTAACTGGCCCCGAGCTGAACATTAGCAGGAAGCCTTGTGACTGCAGGAGAGATGAGACGGCAGCAGGTTCCCATACCAGACCCCCAGTCTGTGTGAAAACACCAGCAATGACCTCTGCAGGGAACACAGCCATGGCTTTGTGTACCAGTATCAAATTGAATCTTTATTTTGGATCTAATCCTGATGAATCAAGCCTCCCAGAATACATTTGAAGGATGACCTCAAAGGGGGCTTCGCAAAGACGCCATGACACACGTTGTTTATGTTCTAATGATGAAAGGTAGAGGTGCCTTTAAATGTCTCTGATATCGGACCCTGTACTACAGTTAGGGATTACATTTTCAGATTTATTATTGGGATATTTGTTTGTAGTTTTATCTGATGAGCTAGAGGACCTTGGCTGGGAATCATGTAAATCAACTTTTTAGGTCATGACACCTTTGATTCTTTCAAGGCCAACTGTAAAGTAAAGCAAAATGGGTATGATTTAAAGCCTGGTAAACAATAACCGTCACCTCTCCGTTCCACCAAGCCCCCTCCCTGAAAATAATGAGTGACAGGCTGATAGTGACCCGATAGAAACTTTATTATTCACTTAATCACTGATTGAGACATGATGAAGCTAACTTGGTCTCATACATTCATGGGATTAATGTAACAGTAAGACAGAATAAGTGTGCACACACATGCAGTATTTTTGTTTTTATATGCTGTTGTAAATACTCCTGTTGTCTGCTGTGTTCACACTCAAGTCATGTCCTGTGTGTGATGCCACATTCAGGACATTCAGTGTCCTTTTTTTAACAGAAGACCGTTGCTAGAAGCTGCAGCTAGACTGCAGAAGTATTAGTTTTTGAGGATGGAACAATTTCACACACAGATATAGGGAGGCTAGACCTACAGTTGATTTATTATGGTTTATAATTTCATGTCAAGATGAAGAAGATGAAAAAGATGGCTGAACTGTTCAGTGTCAATCCTGTGGAGATGGAGGTTATAAATCTCCAAAATCATGTTCAGCTTAAGTCTCAGCAAAACTCACAACATTTCTGGAGCCTTGTAGTCCCAGAAAACTATAAAAACATCACCAATCAGCACTGAATATACTGCTTTATTTGGTTCTGTTCTACATCCCTTTGTAAAGCAGCTTTTTCTGGCATGCAATCTAAATACAGAACAAGACTGACTGATGAACATTTAAATGACTATTAGAGTGAACCTAAGTGGGTACACTCCAGCATACACCTCTATGGTGGACTCCATGCATCACCATTCATCTCACTAACTGTAAAAAAGAGTGAATGCACTTATTTGACCATAAGTGCATACGATGCTTGTAAGGTGGTGATTAAGGACATGTATGTGAATGTTCAGTGACTTACTATGTGGGCCATAATAATGTGAGACATTTTCGTTTTCTTGGACCTTGATGTGAAGTTAAGATTTGTGATAAGCTTTAGGTATTGCAATTGTACAAAAGTATAGCTTAATTCAACTGATGAGTGCTATGTGAATAAATGTAAGCGATGTGATGCAGCTCTTGGCCACTTTAATTTTTTTCAATGTAGCTCTCAGGTGAAGAAAGGTTGGAGACCCCTGCTTTAAGTAGATGTCCAAGTAAATATCTGAATCATAGACATGACTTCATAAATAAACAATGATATAAAAAAGTGAAATCTCCATATAGGAGATACAGATATTAAATATTAAAAACGATGTATGTTCACTTTTATGTCTCAATGGTTTTATTTATGCACAAACTGAATCAAAAATGTCTAGCCTACATAAAACAAGTTGAGTTTATTTGTTTAAACGTGTGTATGGATACCTTGGTTTTATGTGAATTAGGAACCACCGCATCAACTAACCTGAATTGCCACGCATATTGAAACCCCTACAAAAACAGATATGGTGATTCAACGGTCTCGAACAAGGCGACTGCATCAACCTCAGTCTGAAACAACACTCATCCCAGTGACAGACAACTCTGTGGTAATACTGCCACCGTGTGGCCACTGATCCGTACTGCAACCCTTAAGCTGCACAGTAGGATAATGGCCGTCTAATGAATCACAGGGTGCCGCCATATTCTGTGTAGCGTTTGTACTGTCCGATACCTGCTTATAACCAGGCTATTCTGGTTTGAGTTCTTTTGTGGATATGTTTCTTTTAAGATGATGCTTAAAGACACAGGCCTATCCCACTATACATTGTTTGTATACCCTACTTACATACTCTTGTAACTGATTTGTAAGAGGCAAGTTATTTTCCAGTATGGATAAATAACCTTTTTGGTATTTGTCAATACAAAACAAATGATTTTAGTCAATCTTGGAAAAACTCCCAATTCAAGCTCTTCATTTAAAGATTGCAGTTCATAGATGTATGACACAATAACAGACATAAAACATTGTAATCAAATAAATATCTTTATTGAAAAAAAGCACAATATACAACAAAGGGAAAAAAATATCCCACCTGAATGAATTTCTTCAGTTGTTCCCACTTTACTCTTTCAACATCTGAAAAAAAATTGCGACCATAATATGTTGAAGCATATGTACAAATCATGTGCAGTATTTACAGGGTCCATGCACTCTGACACACTAGTGTGTAGTAGAGAATGTGTGTTTGCGCGCATTCATAGATTTGCCTGATTTGACCCGAACCCAGTGACCGTAGGGCTTCCTGCTGTCGAAGCTGTCCACTCTGGAGGTTACCTTAGCTCCAGACTGAGCCGCCAGCGTGGGCTTCACCAAAGAGTTCTAAGGAGCGAGACATAAAAGACATAAGACAAACTAAATAATGTTTAACAGTTTGGGGAAAACAGGAGGAAGCTGCTAACTTAAAGTCACTTACATTAATGCTGAAAGAGATAGTTTTCCTTTTTGGGGACATCCTGGGGCTGAATACATCATCAGACTCCTCCTCATCGCTCTGTTTCAGAAAGACAAGAAAACCACACCTAGTTAGATATGTGTGTGAAACTGATGGTAGGGTGGCTCTGACAGTTTGCAAACTTCATATAGATGTGTTATAGTCCCCATTGTCAAATTGTGAAGCACTTCTATTGCATGTTAATTATTTAAGTGTTAACTTCAACACTTAAAAACCCCATCCCACTGTTGTCAAAGACTCGGCTCGAGCATTAACTGAATCCTACTAAAGTCAGACCTTGAAACATAATTAAACAAAATGAAAGAGAAAAAAAAGGATCAAGTAAAAAGGGATGTCTTCTCTGTCTACATTGGCTGAATGGTGACGTAGGTTTCCCAGCTCAGCACACGGCTGGTGAACCAACTTATCTTTGGCATACGGAGTGGAGTTCTTCATCTGTTTCTAGCTCTCGACAGGGATAGTCACTATAATGCGGTCCACACGCCTTTGCTCCATCAGCGAGTGAAGGATTCTGCTAAATAACAACGACCCATTTCAACTGCAAGCATAAATACATTGGAAATTTCAAAATTTGAAAGTGGAGTCAGTGTAATATAATGTATGAATTTCTTGAGCATCATATATGTGTATAGTTAGCATTTGTACATGTCTGATTGTGAGGTAATCTACATATGTGTTTGTTTAACTGCAGGCCTCTAGTTGATAAACTTACACATCGTGGAAATTATAAAGGAGGTATCAGATAAACTTTCACGCAAACATATTGTTGTCACCCAAGTCACATGACAGCCCTTTACTCCCAGGTGCCGATGAGTGAAGGAGACCACTGTCATGTTATCTATGAAGACAGGAATAAATACAGAGAGCATGTGTATTCCCTCAGGGGTCCAAGCACACAAGACAGGAAATTCAACACAACATTGACCTCAAGATAAACAACTGTAGACGTTAGACTGTATCTTTGATTTAAAAAATGATGCAACGGCTAAGATCAGCTTATATTATGAAAATATTAAGTCATCCTGTACAGCTTAAAGAGCCTGTGACAGCATCCCAACAACTGTTGTGCAATGAAATATTGGGCTACTAGTCATCTAGTAGCTTAAAAAAGAAGGTGCGATACCGTTCCGATAAATATCAATAATTTCGAACATCGCGGGGCAATTCCTTCGACTCATTTTGAAGTAAGCCGGAAGTGACGTCAATGCGGGAACGCTTCACTGTGGCACAGTGAAGCGTTCCCGCATTGACGTCACTTCCGGCTTCCCCCAAAACTTCAAACACGGACAAAGTGTGTTGTCATGCGTAGCAATGGTGAATTACTGAGTTTAGGCACGTGAATAACGTTTTAATGAAGTTGACTACAGTATATTCATATTTTTCAGTGCTTTCATGTCAATTCGGCGAACATAAACATAAATGATCGTGGTGAAGATGATGATTAAATTAGGATTAAAATCGGAGCTGCTGAATTTCCTCAAGTCGGGTGTGATATAAAAACAAATCGATTATTTTTGTAGTTGTAAACTCAAGTGGATGAAACTACATTTATTAGTGCTTTCATGTCAATGCGGCGAACATATGATACATTAAATGATCGTGAGGGTGATGATTAAAAATCGTTTGTTTGAGCCGGTCTGCATTTCCTGATGATAAAACAAACCGATGCTTTTTGTAGTTGTAGTACACCAACGTGGATTAAACGTGTGGTTTTTTACCACAATGTTGAGGAAATTAATGGATAAAATGCACGGATTATTATTATTCCCACTCCGATCGGGACACGAGGTCCACCGTTTCCCCGCAGCGAGGCTCCCCCCGTTGACAGTTTACGTGGGATGGGCCGGTCGGATAAGTCACTAGCACATCCCCCACTCCCCTCGTTGACAATTTACTAGCGGTACCGAAGTGGGCCGGTCGAGAGTCCCGGGCTGATTTTTAGTCCCAGTCCACCACTGGATGCATGACCGTATTATCGCCCATATTGACGCACCTCATTCCTAAACTTCTAACAGATACAACATAAACCGATCCTTCAGCCTCATATGAGCTCTCAGACACGTTCAAAATTAAACTGTCATCGCTGTCTGAGCTTGCTGCTGTGTGCGCCATCGTGCGTTTACATGCAGATGCTGGGATCCGGACGGTGCAGCTGGAGCGCTTGCCCGCAGTCACACATCATTTGGCGGGACTTGAAGAATCCCCGAGAAGATCCAGAAAATGGTCAACATTGAAGGCAGATTAATGGTTATCAAAGTACAAATATCCAAAATCAGTTCAGTAACGGTTTTCATGGGGACAATATTTACTCAAATTGATGGGTTTGGATGATGGGGGAAACTCGTGTCACAGGCTCTTTAAGATCTATGATTAATATTAAGCATGTGGTAAAGATCGATTATGCACAAGTTGAAAGATTGTTGGCTATCCCTACATTCTCAACACCCCTTACCTTGTATTTAGGTGTAGTCCATGATGAAAAAAAACATGTTTGCCTTTATTAAGAATCTGTACACAGCTTAATTTTTGTATTGTGTTTTGTGATAAACATAAAGCAGAAATGCACCCACCTGTGACTCAGTCTTTTCAGGGTCTTGTCTCACCCATGTATCTATGGACACCCGTTTGAACTCGACCGACTCCTCGGACAGGACTGGTTCCACACTCTCAGGAAGTTCCTCCTTCTCCACTCCTAGGATTGTCGTTTCAATGGCCTTTGCCGCTCTGACCAGTTCTTCTTTGTCTGGGGAACACAACATGTGCATACGATTTAATCAGTTGTACAAATCAATCTTGAAGTAGTTACCATTTCCTTATTTTAGAGAATCAACTTACCATCCAATCTCAGGTTGACAGAATCCTCTGAAGATCCAGATCTTGAGCTGCCGCTGTGGGTTCTGGGTTGGGATTTGGAAGAGGGGCTCGCAGCCCTCTTGTTCCTGTTCCTGTGGCTGGAGGACCTGGAGCCGGCCCTGTCGCGACGTGGTGGGGCTTGGCGGCTACGGTAATTTCTGCGATGGTTGTCACAGCGACAACGGGAAGACGGTCTGTGGCATCGGGGGTGAGAGCGGGACCTGGAATGAGACGAGGAGCTGCTGCTGCTGGAGGATGATCTGTAGCGCCTCCTGCGGCTGACACGGCCCTTGGAGCGGCCGGAGCCAGTGGTGGGTTTGCTGTCACTGTTGCTCCTGGATCGGGATCGGGAGCGAGAAGGGACCGGGCTGCTCTGGTCAAAGATGACTTTGATGCCATCAATTTGACGATCGTAGGCCATTTTAGAGTGTGCGACTTCTCCCTTGGCCATTGTTTATGTGTACTGCCACAAGCTGTGAAATAAAACATACACAAATATGAATACGTTTCTTTTAACTAGCTTTCAAATAGCTATGTTCGAAGTATTAATAACTGGCGCTATCATATATTTGAGCAAAGTAATATTATTTAAATATGCCTATGTCAAAACATGGCGAGCAGATAGACGTAACTGCAATGGCGGAGATGAGGCCTACTGGAAAATTCCAGAATGACGCAAGCTAAAGATAGCTTAAGCTAACAGCTGCTGTAACTCCAAACCAGACCTTGTCAAATTCATTCGACTGTGATTTGATAACAAGTTTAACACATACATTAAATGACATTTCAACGTAATATTACTATAATATTATTTAAAGCAGCGGATACAAGTGCATCTGGATTGGCCAAACAAAATGAGCCATGCTAGCGGACGGAAGTTAGTAGTAAGGTCTTACCGTGTAGATTCTAGATTGTAGCTTTGTTCTGGTGGTAACGTCGATGTAAACGATTCAAGGCAAGAAAATAACCTTCAAGACGAATATTAATCAAATATGTGAGTTTGTAGCCGTTTATTAGCAAAAGCGAAGTCGATGTCTCTTCGTCGGGGTTGATCCGTCTGTCGTCGTCGCTTGTTTTGTAACTAGTGTTGCTGTGGGCGCAGAGCTACTTTCAAAGCCTCTGGAAAATTCCAGTCACGTGACGCCCATAGCGGTTCAAAACCTGTTCAAAACTCATGAACGAAAGGAATTGATTCTGTCTGTGGGCCAACGTTTTCCCTCCTTGTGCCCTTATTACTAATGTTTTATCAACTTGAATTCGAGATGAAAGAAGGCGATTTATTTCAGTTCGTTCAGACTATGATACAATACAAAAACAATCCAATTATGTTGTCCTAGCTGAAAAACAACATGTTTGAATCCATCTTTACAAAGATATGGGATGAAATGCAACATTTTATTATACATGCCTACAAATTATAGATACATACAAATATACCATGCCGTGCCCGTGTCTGTTATGCAAAGCCTTCATTTGGAATCACCTTTAATGAGAAAAGTACACATTCAGGGGATTTGACTTATTCTTAATAGTAATATTTCTCAACTTAGACTACTTGCAAGGCTTTCTTGCAAATATATTGACATAAGAGCTAAGAACAATGTCAACAAAGCTAGACAAATAAAGGTAAAGAAAAGACTGGATAAATATGGACACCAACATCAGAAAATATTAAAGGTGGGGTAGGTAAGTTTCAGAAACCGGCTCGAGATACACTTTTTGTTATATTCCATGGAATGCTCTTAACATCCCGATAGCAATGCATATCTTAAGTGCTTTGACAAAAAATCCATAAAAAAATGTCATCTGGAGAAGCCGTAATACTGTAAAAAGTACAACCAATCCGTTTAGCCGGATGGCCAACCTGCCTGTCAGCCTTCCATCGGGGCACACACTTATCTCGTGCCCTCATTGGTCATGTGCGCGTTCGTGTGTGTTGGAGGAGGGGCTCTATAAGGAAGTGGCAGATTTTCTCCGGTTGTGTATTTTCAAATTCTAGCGATCTCGAGCCGGTTTCTCAAATGTACCTACCCCACCTTTAATATAATAATATATTACAACTAACTGAAGATTTTGAGTAAGCTATTTAGTAGTGATGGCGAGATGAAGCCTTATGAAGCTTTGAAGCTTTCCAGCCAATTGGTTCGCAAAAGGGTTCATCTCATGAGGCTTCATCATGGGCTTCATTTGAACACAAACCCACCCCCCTGTTGGTCAAAGTGTGTAAAACAGGCAGATTGGACATCTCAACAGTGTGCGCTGTCTATCTCATACCGAGTTCCCAATGAGTAAAGCCTTAGAATAACTCTAAACAACGAACATAAAATCATATTTTCATGTTAACAATATTGTATTTATTACAGTTTAATGATTGTGATTGAAAATCCTAAAGAGGCTGGTAAACATTGCAAATAGGGATTTATATTCCTTAATAATATTCGTAAACTTAACCATGTTGTAGCCTGAGAAAGGCTAAACCATATCAAAGAATACATTTATTAACTACATTATCTCATTTAGCTGTAGCTTTTATAAACAACAAAAAATACGTATTGTTCAGTCGTTGAACCAGGGGCCTATACTACGAAGCTGGTTCAACCTAACCTGGATATGTTTGAGTTAGCCGGTTGGCCTAATCCAAAACATACGCGCTCTCGCTAAACTGTACTACGACGCTGGTTATCAAGTGGATCGCTCAAGCCAGCCGTGTCCTATCTAGTTAGGTGCGCGTTCACATGAAAGGGGTGGTATTTGGAGCATTCGACCAATCACAAACATGGAGAAGCGTACTGACAGCGCAGCGTCATACTTCCTGAATGAAAAGTGAACTTTAATGAAGAAGGTAAACTTTAAACATCCATGACTTAAACACTTTATCCAGGATAAAAGCCACATAGCTGCACCTGCAAGGTGAATACAGCTGGCAAAAGAAAAAGTGTTTGAATGCGTACATTAACAGGTTTATGATATCACTGCCCCGTCTAAAACACGATCTGACTTCAATTACATTTGTCTCGAGTGTTTCGTCAACTTAATGTGTTGCTTAAAATAATACTTCTGCATACAGTATGTGACACTGTGAGTGTTGCACGGCCAGATACGGCTCAGCTGACTCAGATAAGGAGATATATGATACATTATGAAGTGATATGCCGCGGACTGTACTTAATGTACTCTGATCCGGTTACTTATGTTGTGGCCGATATTTAAGTAAGCTTTCTTAACGCTAATGTTATAATAGTCAGATTGCTCTGAAGATGGGAGGTGATATTCTATTAATGTTCACGTTCACACAGTCGGTGATTTTTGCCGGCCGTCTTTCCTGCGACGGCAGTTTTTCTGTATTTCCTTTCTCCTGTAATATGACTTGATCGCTTTAAACTCCTCACACTGAGCTCTGATTGGTCAGCAGTCGGTGCTTTCACTGAGTTGATCTCTTAGCCTGCAACCTAACCTGGTCCCGACCAGGTTAGCTGCTTAGCATATATTACCATGGAGATCTAGCCTGTTAAAAAGAGAACCAGCTTCGGATGACCGGAAAGCCGGAGTTTTCCCTGAATTTAGCCGGCTAAGCGAAAATCCTGCTTCGCAGTATACCCCCCAGGTCATGTGGTCATGAGTCAACTGCTTTCCAGCTGAGCCACAGCACACACACTAAAGCTCCCTGAAAACACTGCAACATATGTATTCCTGTATTTATTGATGTTTTTATTCCTACATTTATTTATGCTTGTATCTATTTATAGCCTACTTATGACATGTTACGACCTCTATATGAGTGAGGGTCTGAGCTCTCTTGATTCCGTACAGGAGGGGTAATATGGTTCTTAGTATACATCCATGGGTATTATGAGCGTTGTGGTTCAACGGTTCAACCGATCTGAATCACTTCCTGAAGCAGTCACGTGGTATCGACAGGCAGCGAGGCTTCGTTTGTCATCGGTGACGTCACTGGCCCAAAACGATACAAGCCTCGGTACATGCTTCACAAAAAGCTTCGGGGATTACTCGACACACGCTCCGAAGCCTCGGCGCAATACATAACATCACTACTATTTAGCAATAACATGTTTTTTGTTTTGTTAACTAATCTTTAATTTGCTGACTTTGTTTCAGGAATACAGTTATGTAATCCTATAACAAACAATCAATTCAGTGCGCATTATTATGTGAAAGCAACGAGATCCCTAAAACGCAGTATTATGGTGGTGTTGCCCTTTAAATGTAACCTCGATCTGTAATCTCGCGATCTTTTATGTAACCTCGAATCTGCTTGCTGTTCCTGCCCACTGACTGCTCACTTGCCTATATAATACGCGGATCCCTGATTTGCACGTTGCAGTCTTTTGAAAACTTGAAACAGGCAAGCGTATCGAGCAGAAATGGTTATGCTAACTGTGCTACCGTCCAACTTTGGATATGCCATATTTACATACCTCTACAGCTGGATCATGCTGGGGTATTTAGCAGTCAAGGTTGGGGGTGCGAGGAAGAAATTCGATGTTAAGGTAGATAACTTTACTTTAAATAAGGAAAACAGGTTGCAAAGTTCTGTGGACGCTAATGCTTTTATTGGATGTGTTTTCCTTTTTTGTTTCTAGCTTTAATATGACATGTTTAATCTCTCTATTTTGCAGTATCCCACTATGTACAGTGACACGCATCAGGTATTCAACTGCATCCAGAGAGCCCATCAGAACACCCTGGAGGTGTATGCTCAGTGGCTGGTTTTCCAGACCATTGCAGCCCTTGTGTATCCAGTATGTGTATCCTGCTTTTATCCTACATACACACAAAATACTTTGTTGTTGATGTCTAGAATATTTATTCAATAATATGAGAGCTCAGAAGTGGATTTAAGGACTACTTAAAGTGTTCCAAAACAAAAATGTGTAGGAGGGTGGGACAGGCAATCCTCATGAACTCTGGCATCTATTCTCCAGATAATAAAGACAGCATGGGGACAGTGTCACAGTGACTCAGCATATTTCCATTACACTGTCACCCTTGTATTTCCTAAACTGTTTATAATTCTGGTTTTCTGTTTGTTCATAATCCCAGTTGTCAGCGTCTGTTCTGGGGGCTATTTGGGTGACCAGCAGGTTCTCCTATGCCTGGGGCTACTACACAGGAGGTAAGACTGCTATTGTGTTAATGTTATGTGGATTTAATGGAGGGCAAAAGCACCGAACCTCATTTATTGTTTTTTGTCCGAAAGATGTTGCACACATTTTGATCCTGGCAAAACGCATTAAAAACACACACTACCAATAATATAAATATATATCATAGTATATGGGTCAAAGTTATATGCACATATAGTCATTGAAGGAATATAGGCAGATTATAAAATTACATCAATACTGAGTGATGTCTATCCTGTTGAACTCATCAAAATGTATCTATATTTGCAAAAAAATACTCATCATTTAAAACATTAGTGGTGTAAAGACTAATTACCTGCCCCCAGTTTTGTTTAATCATTCACAGAAGATAGCATTGAGAAAAAGATAATGGAAACTAAGACATGCATAGTGTCTAAAATATTGCAATTATTTAAGTAGTTTTAAAACAAGTAATGCAAGTTGGATTTAATTCCACTTTAGATAAGATTAGATGTACATAAAATGATTTTATTTTGTCACAGCAGCATATTGACAAGTATTACACATGAATTAAAAATACAATAAATAGAATGAAATATAAATCTAAACAAAAATGACAATATACAGAATAAGGTAGAATACTCTATAATAGACCAGTTTACTGCTAGAACAAAAAATAAATAGGCATAGTATATGATATACATTATTTAAATGAAATGTTATAAAAGTGATAATTTAATGTAGGCTATTCTCAACAGAATAGTGTTCATTTCATTTCAAACCTTTATTTATACAGATAAATCCCATTGAGATCATTGATCTCTTTTTCAAGGGAGACCTGCTCAAGTAGTTCCACATGAAACATAAATAGAACAACAAAAGGACATCATCCAGCATCATTTACATAATTATCCACATAAACAGGTACCAATAGCTTCCGAGTGAGTAGTATCCAACCGAGCTTTAAAAACATTTAGTGGCACCAGATTGTTCAGTTTCCATTTAATTTGCAGACTATTCCAAGACAGAGGAGCTGTGCATCTAAAAGCTGTCTTCCCTAAGACAGTCCTAGCAGTTGGCACATTTAATAAAACCACAGCATTCTATCTCAGGCAGTAGCCACTTACAATTCTCCGTGAGATCAGGGAGCAGATATAAGATCGAAGTTTCCCTAACATGGCTTTGTATATAAAAATGTACCAGTGACTGAGCCTCCGTACAGTTAGTGAAAGCAAACCAGCCCTTGCATACAGGGTACAGTGATGGGTTAATGCTTTACAGTTTGTCACAAATCTCAGTGCACTGTGATACGCAGCATCTAACTTGACCAGGCAATTGGCAGGTGCATTCATATAGACCAGATCCCCATAGTCCAGCACAGGTAAAAAGGTCACAGTGACTAGCCTTTTCCTGGCCTCAAGCGAGAAACAGGACTTGTTTCTGAAAAAGAACCCTAGCCTAACCCTCAGTTTTTTTAGCAGGTTATTGACAGGAAGTTTAAAAGAGAGACTTGAGATTGAATCATCAAGCCAGATACCAAGGTATTTGTAACAGGCAACAACTTCAAGTTTTGTTCCTTGCGTAGTTACAATATCTAAAACAGGCTCTGTTGTCTTTTTTGCTTTTGAAAAGAGCATTACCTTGGTTTTATCCACATTTAAAAGAAGCTTTAATTCATTGTTGTTTCTTATAGTTCTACTTTGAATGTTAACATTGTTCTGTTATGTTTTATTTCAGATCCATCTAAGAGGATGTACGGAGCCTACGGCTACATTGGATTCTTTGGCGTCATCTTCCTGTCCATATCTGTAGCCCTGCAGTTGCTTGGAGTCTATTAAGACAATTGTCATCTTGTATACTCATTTTTACTGACTTGCATGACACTTCAAATGTATCAACTAGAAACAGCAGTACAATTCATAATAATCTCAAATTGTAATGCGTTAGATATTTTGTATGGACCACTAGCTTGATACTATCTTTGTAATGCAATTATGTTTTTCAATGTCCACTCCATGTGACCATCAACAATAAAGTAGATTCTGATCCAAACAGACCCAGATACTGTAAGTCTTGTTTAGTACCCTGTTCACAGTTAGTTAGCATTAGAGCTGGGAATTAAGAAGGGGATCTGCAGCCTGCACGTAGGCCCCATGTGACTCCCACATGATGTGCCAATCTCACTGCAAATGGTTTAAAAAAAACTAACAGATATAAGAACATGTTGATGTGAAATAATCAAAATGTCTCTGATTCTCTGAAATAACCAAAACTTTTGTCAATCAACAGCATGTTTTAAACAAGTAGGCACATTTAGCTGCCCTGCACCCACATCACTGATCCACAGAGTAAGCAATGCAAATAGGCCTCTAATCAAGGAAATCAAAAATATAAATACAACCTTTTCACACACATTTAATCTCCAATGCATTTATTTATTCTAAAATGATCATTTAACTATATTTTATTGTTTATAGGTCCCCTATTATACTGTTTTTCATCAATAGGTCTCCGATATAAACAAACATGCCTCTGAAGTGTTTGGCTCGAAATACCAAACAGATCGTGCATTGTAGCATCCCATAAACCCCTCTGTTTCAGCCCTGTTTCAAAAGTGCTGATTCTCTGGGCCCTTCTCACTTCTCTTATTTTTCATTTCCTCGCTCCAGCCTCGTCGGTCTCGGTCTCACCGGAAGTTGATTTGTCTGCGCCATCTTGAGTAGCGTCCCAATGGCCTTATTTTTGCCGGAGGAGCAAGGAGCGATAATGGAGGAGCTATAACCGAGGAACCACAAGACCATCCTTCGATGAAATCCTCAGACACTCGCCCCGCCCCCTTACTGTGTATCGCTCACTGATTGGACGATGCAGCGCATGCACTGATCTGATGCTTCTTGATCATATATACAGTCTATGTTCTTGACATGAGAGCAGTTTCCCAGCGGAGTGAAGAAAATACATGAACCTCACAGGAGTCAATCCTCAGTTTATACTGTGTTTTGTTTCAATTAATGTGTCATTTAGTTACAAATGAAATATGTGATATATCTGATAATCTGAACAACAAAGTGGTCAAAAATCATTTTCTTCATTAATTGGAAACATTTTCATGATCGCTTTTTTTGTTTATACATTTAAATGGCGTTTATCTTTTTTGAGAATTAGTTCTTATTTTATTTAATGTATTTGGGTCTACAACAGATGATACAAATGTTTGTGTCAGTAAATGTGTACTAACAGGTGTGGGTGTGTGTGGAAATAACGGGGACAGAGCTGGCTGCTGTCAGACGATCAGCTGTGCAGCGTCATCACAAACGGACGTCGCTTCACGTCACGCTCCGGAGGAAAGGACGTCCCATTGCTCTTAAAACTCATTTCCCTGCTTCTCGTGGTTTCCTTGCGTCTCTCCATGCTTCCCTGGTGGGAGGGACTAGTCACAGGGAAACGACGCAAGTGAGGGACGCAAGGAATCCATTTAACCGAAGTGAGAAGGGCCCATTGTCTGTTACTTTAAGGCCCTGACACACCAACCCGATTTTGGGAGTCAGAGGCTGTCGGGCATTCGCGGCGCCCTACTCAGGTTGGTGTGTCCCGCACCGTCGTCCGTGACACGCCTTATTTGGACTGCCGGACCAAGCAATCACTCTGATTGGCTGTTCAGCTAGCGAATCAGTGCATGAGAAGCGAAACGGAAGTGAGGGACGTAAACAAACGATTTAAGAAGGCACACACAGACTGCTATTCATTTTCATCTCATCATGGCGATCTGGAATGACGGAAACGAAGACCTGCTCATCACCTTGATCCAGGAGAGGCCGACTCTGTACGACATCACTGAGAAAAGGTACTCGAACTGAGTAGTGAAAACCGGACTCTGGCGAGAGATTGAAACGCAACTTGGTTTCTCGGGTAAGATTATCTTTTTCATCAATTGAGCTCTTTAGCAGATACTGTTGGTTTTTTATTGTTTGCTAGCGTACACTGACGTTTACCTTGGTTGGTTATTGGCTAATGGTGGCCAAAATCTGATCAGCTCATTTTCAGACAGGTTTTTATATAAATGGATCAGGACAAAAAGTCAGCGAATCTTTGTTCCTGAAACTGTCAGAGTCTCTTTACACAGAGGGGACACGTGTTTATGTATAAAATACATGAAAAAGTGGATTTTGCATTTTAGGTGACCTTTAAAGGAAAATGGAAACACTTTTCAAACTGCTTTCCATGCGACAATATTACCATTAGGAAATGTATTTATCTAGTCTATTTCCAATGTAAACGATCGAGATACGCAAATTTACTTTTTGAAATACGTGCCTAATGACCATGGGCGCTTCCATTGCCAAAGCTCAATAACAAACAACATGGCGTGCAATGCACCAGTAGTTTACATTACAAGAAAACGGTCGTCGTCAGGAGTTTATTGTATTGCCCCAGGCTGCACAAATGGATTTTATACAAAGAAGGAAGAAGTACATTTCCATAGCCTGCCACTAAAGGATGAGAAGCTGCTCAAAGTCCAGTCTGGATGCCTGGTTCAATACAAAACATTGGATTTGAAGCCAGGATCTGTTCCCACAATATTCGATTTCTCAACGTATGCAGTCGGGAACACCGACCGTCCCAGCACGTCGGCCGCGCAAGACAATGATAGTGTCAACAAACGTGAAGTTCGAGCCACCAAACGAGTTGCTTCAGCTGCCGAGAGAGAGGTAAATATTGCAGCACTACCAGATTACTAGCTCACACATGTATTTACTGACACAGTGTGACCTTATTAATTAACGCAATCGCGTCCAAACTAAATGGTAGCTATTATTATGACGCACAATAGAGAATTGGGGGTGTTCTATAGCTCAACTAATTAAACTGGCATACACACGCTCATCTGTCGAAAACAGCCCTAAAAAGGCTAGTATTGCTATTGATGGATGGTATTGCAGGACCCAGAGCGCACGGAGCACAGAGCGGACAGCAGATAACGGAATTGCAGTTGTATTGCTTATAGATTATCAGAACATTTCAAAGGGGACACAGCCCCATTGGATATTAACCTATGGATTAACTACATCATCGTTTTTATCGTTGTAATGCCATTGAAGACCAGTTTAGACCAGACAATGAGGAAGGTAAGCCGTTAGCCTGGCGTATGTTAGTACCTAGCGCCACTTGTTTTGATGTACGTTTTTGTGGATAACCTCGCGAGTTTGTATCTTTCAGTGTTGAGGTGGGCACCGTTAGATTCTGTGTCTCCTTGCGATCATAAACGATGTGTTGGATGTGCGGCTAGGATAAGTAATAAGGGAGCTATCGGTGCAGTAATAGGTTAGCATTTTCGCTCGGGGCTAATTCAGAGGCTCACTGTTAGCATTGTGTTTTTTAATTTTTTTTATTCCGGATCGTATGCCACTCTATTCGACCGAATCGGTTCATAAGCATAGGCCATGGGATGCCTGGTAACTGTAGATGCTTCCACATCAATGTCATCTCCCGACGAATAGTCAAATTCATCGTTCAAAACGTCGATCTCATTGCAAAATTCCTCCATCGCTGCCATATCTGCTACGTTGTGTTGACTTTCGGTGGAGCGAAAACACAGCCAGTGACGTCACCATTTGGGACTCCCCTAATGGCGGCAGCCTGGTCCCGGAATTCCCCACCCGGCCGGCGGATAATTAATTTTCTTTTGGCGAGTAATATCATATACAATAAATATTACGATCAATATCCATTGTAAAATGAATAAACTACCGGAATATTATAACTGTAATTGGTGTTTCCTTTCCCCTTTAAGTTTCTGCCATTATGTAACTTAATTTAATTACAAATGTACTCTTGTATTATTTTCGGCTTCGAGTCGAGCTTATCTTGCAGTATTATTAGAAGTGAATGTGAAAGTATCATCAAAATGCTTATTCACAGTGATTCGTTCACAAACTAGTTCTAAAGTTGTACATCCTATACGAAACTTTTGTGCGGTAATTGTCCCTGCAGAAAATGAAGAAAATTACTCAAAAGTCGGATTGTATATAGTTTAGTGACTGTTTTTAACATAGCAGTAATACTTTATACTAAAACTGTTGTATTGCACTGTAAATGTTCAAACGGTAGACGATAAATTGTTTTATTTGTCATTACCTTTTAGCATCAACATATTTCGAGGTCATAATATGCACTTCCATTTGTTCATGTATTCGTTACAGTAAAATCATCTATTAATGTCACAAAGTAGGCCTGCCTGATGGTCTACTTTTTTAAATATTTTTAAATGGCTTGTAATGTTACCATATTCCCACGTTGTCCACAACACCTGAACGCACCAGTATCAACGTCGATCAAACGGGCGTGCATGAACTGCGCATGTGCATGACCGAGCTGTATCGGAAGCACAAATCGGGCTTAACCAGGGGGTTCACATCAACAAAAACGAAAATAAAAGGTAAGAATTCCTTTGAAAATGGCACTACAAACAAGTAATGACCCCGGGGTGTGTTTTTACGCTCAGTACTACTGTTGTCTTTTGAGTTATTCTATTCTATTTTTTAGCAACTTCGTAGCGAGAAGAAACCTTCAAGGAAATGTTTGCTAATGCCAAAGCGATGAACAAAAGAAACAGTGGACACAGCCCTGTTTGTATCTGGTCTAGACATATATATATATAGTAGTTTTTGTTACAAGTATAAACTGGATACATTGTCAGCCTTGGTGTCGAATAGATTACCGAGTTAAGTGTACAAATACTTAGTGATAGTTGGTGCTTGGTATATAAACCAGGGAGTTGAGCATCATAGTAACGTACTGCGGTTGCGCACAAACATTGTTTTCCCGTTCTAATATCAATTTGTTGGTGAATTCCATTTGGCTGGTATACATAACGACTGAGTATTTCCAGAGTCATGTCAGGTTTTCTGGACGGAATCCGGTGCGGAGACTGCGAGTGCAATGTGGACTGGGGGGAGAGAAGAAACGCCATCGCTTCTGTAACTGCTGGAGTTCTGGTATATACATGAGCTTCTCAATAACGAGAAAACAAACTAGCTAAGGAGATGAAAGTGCAAGGCCTTCCTGCTCTTTGTTTGCATCTGGCTCCTAGCATTTAGTATATGTAGAGCAGTGGTGTAAAGTACTGTACTTAAGTACAATTTTGAGGTACTTTTACTCCACTGCATTTATTTAGTAACTTTGTAGATTTAGTTTAGCTATGTGAAATATAATCAACACTTAAATCAGACTTTAGCAACACGTAGAGAACATCTACAAGCTACCCTGCACCATACTAGTAATTAAACTAGCTGCCCATTTACCAGCTTTGATTACACTCTCTTGCAACATATCATGTATATTATTCTGAAATGGACCAATCTGCATAATTAGTCATTCTACTTTTGATTTATATTTGTGATGCTTGTACTTTTACTTGAGTAACATTTTGAATGCATTACCTTTTACTCTAACAGAGTATTCCTGCACTTTGGTACATCAACTTTCACACAAGTACAATATCAAATTATTCTTCCACCTCTGATGCAGAGCTTTATATACCTGTTTTAACCAGGGTACACATTTTCTGACATCCATGTTTGTTTCGGTCATGAAACTCCTGCGGCTAACTGTGGATCTTGTTGTTGCAGTTCTTCACTGGTTGGTGGATCATCATTGATGCAGCAGTGAAATATCCTGAAGAGGGGGAGTTTCATCATGCCTACCACACCTGTGGAGTCATTGCTACAGTGGCCTTTCTCATGTAAGACATACTCTGTCAGAAGTCTGTTTCTGTCACTGGAAATGTTTGACAATATGGTCGTATCATAGGTTTAATTATTTATTATGTTGGGTGCACTCGGCTGAATGCAGCCTCAGGTTAAAGGCTCATCTCCAGGCCTAACTTACCCCCCCCCCCCCCCCCCCAATGAGATGTGATCATGTGACCTCATTTTAGTCACATGATCACCGATGGTCCTGAATAGGCAGTAGTAACCCCTGTCTTTGTTCAATAATGAGATTACTGGAGACATTGCCTTTAGAGATATCTGCTATGGAACCGAATGGAATTCTGCTTACTGTGCTCCACATGTGTAGTTCAGTTATAGTAGAACGGGAGAAAATGCATTGTCATGTAGGAATTATTGACTGTGCAGGAGGAAGGCATGAATATATTCTAATGTATATATTAAGCAGCTTACAAAGAAGTTAGTGGACTATCTTGTTGGTCATGATTTCTGGAGAGCAACACTGTTGTTGACTTTAAAACAAAATAGTTTAGCCTTGTTAGCATCCCAAACAAAGTGCCATCTTGTTTAATCAGATTGGAGATATGGCAGACATCTCTTCAGAGGATATCTCAAACACCAAGCAACTCACACCAAAACAATCTAGACAATCTGAATTGATAGAGGAAACCAACCCAATCTTCTGAACTGAGCTGCTCCAGGGCATGGTGGAAAGCGCCAATTAACATGGACCTTTTTTTCTATTTCCCAGCTCGAAAAAGGCTGCATTTTGGGAGAGCGTCATAATGCTCATACTTCTTAAAATCTAAAGGAAAAGCATTCTTAATATATACAATTTATTAACATGGAGTCTGTCATGATAAGCAATCAGGTGAAGTGAAATTATATAGAAGCTGATGTGTTTGTAATTCTCTCCTTCGACTTGTCTAGGATCAATGCTGTTTCCAACGGCCAGGTGAGAGGGGACAGCTATAGTGAAGGCTGCATCGGACAGACGGGTGTGTATGATTTGGATATGATCAACTGTGTATATCTCACCACAAACACCTAATTCCCCCCATTTATATACATGGCTTTTTTACTGGACATACCTCTGCAGCACTTTCTCTGTAATATCAGACCATTTCCTTGTAATAGTGTTACAACATACATGCAGTTTAATGCAACTACATAAGAAAAATGGAATGTCCACCCTGTAACGCAGCCTCTCTTATCTCTGTTTGCAGGCGCTCGAGTTTGGCTCTTCATCGGCTTCATGCTGGCGTTTGGCTCCCTCATCGCCTCTATGTGGATCCTGTTCGGAGGATTCGTAGTGCCTCGTAAGTCGCAACGTTCACCAATTGCAGGAAAAAGAGAGAAGCCAGTATGATGCAGTAACTTAAATACATTTGCTGTATAAAGAGAGCCCTTCATTTACTAGATTGAAATGTCGAATTATAATTGTTTCCTTATGTTGTAACCTGTGTTATGTCTCGTGCAGAAAAGCCTGTCGTGTACCCCGGTATCGCCATCTTCTTCCAAAACGCGTTCATTTTCTTCGGGTAAGTTCCTTCCCAGCATCATCCTACAAACCCATGCTTATTTTCTCACAGATTTTTGGGGGAAATATTTGTCTCACACTATCTTCTTGTCTCCTTAGGGGTTTGGTCTTCAAGTTTGGCCGTACAGAGGACCTGTGGCAGTAATGGACTCTGTGTCTTTGTGTCCACTGTTTATACACTCTGCTTTCTCTATTGTATAAGACAATATGCTTCAGTGGTTATTCACTTTACATACAAACTTTTTTAGCTTTCAAATTAACTTGTTTAATTTATATTGTTTGCTGTATAATGGAACATCTTTAAATGTGTCTATTTGCACTCAACTGTGTAGCCATGTTTGTTCTAATGGTGTACAGCTTGTGTATAACAACGTGTGTTTCTTGGGAGCTTTATTTCTCTGAACTGTCCACATTTAGTTTGGGTATACTTACTTTTAACATCTTTTGAATCTGGAAAGTCTTTTGAGTGGACACAGCATACATTATTATGGTACAAACCATCATTGAGGGCAATATTTCATAACGCTGTACACATTTACTGAATGTAACCATATGGGTTGTTTTTGACTGCAACACCTACCTATTTGCTTGTGTAACATCAAAACCATGAGGTGTGTTTCTTACAACTGTGGCAGCATTAAACGGCAACATATACCGTGCAGAAACCAAGTCTTGCATTCATGCTTTTATGTATTTTTTTTATTTTTTATTTTGCACATATAAAAAAACATCAAGATATTTTGCACTAAGTAAGCAAAATGGTGTAAAATTATTTACATCAATATGAATGGACCACCAAAAATAGTTTTCCAGAATCTTGGTCTTCTTACTTTTGCACTGCAAGATGGGGAAACTGCAAAACAGGAACATATTTTGTTCAATGCTGTACGATGAAACGTTTTATTACTATTACTATTATTTATTATAATTATTTACTGCTTTGTAAATGATCAAAATGTACAATACACATTTTCAGTGCAGTTATACAATTGTTTTTAGCCAGATTATTGCTTAAAAACTGTTGTTGGCCTATCTCCCAGAAAGCCTGATCATCAAAACACTTCTTGTCTTGGGGAGGCCTCCAGAAGTTCCACTTGAGTAGGAGCCCTTAAAACAATGACATATTGAAGTAAAAAACACGTTTAAATGGAAAGTAGACCTGCAACGATTAGTCTACTAATTTATAAATTGATCATAAAAATAATCACCAACTTTCTTTGGTAGTTTTTATGCAAAAATTGTAATACACGTGTTATTTTAGTCTATTAAATGTGGGGATGTAATGCTTTTAAAAAATATATATATTAAAATGAATATAGGGTTTTAAACTGACTTAACAAGATATTTAAAAACATCACCTTGGATTTTGAGGAACCAGGATGTGCATTTCCACTATTTTCAGATTTTCTTTTGTTGATTAATCCAGTTTCAGTCTTAATGAAAACATACTGCCAAATAGGGTTTTAAAGATATGTTTTGGCTCACATTTCACTGTTGCTAGCATTCTGTTGTGACTGAATAATTCAAAATGGACCTTCTGTCTTCTTGTATATTGAGCCAGACTGTTAATAATGGAAGCTACATGAGAGAATACCTACCTGTAATGATTCCCATGCACAGACTTAAAGAGATGGTGATGAGGAGAGAACGGATGTGAAATACAGCAAACCGGATTGCCCTATAGGGAAGAGAAGGACCAGTTACAGGTGATACGCCTTTTGACTGTTGCAACGGGATCCTTGTGTTCTTACGTTGTGTGATCATCGCAGTCTTTAATCTGTAGCAGGAGATGTGCCAGCCATCCCAGGAGACCAGGCAGTCCGTGTGTGCTCAGGACAGCACAGGTGTCATGGCACTTAAATGCAAGCAGCATGTGGCTCTGAAACATAAGAGTTTATGATGAATCGGAATCAAAATACCTTGAAAAAAAGATGTACAATTAAAAGTTGTTTAAATAACAAAAAAGGTAAAGTAAAATGTCCAGTAAAAGATTAAATGAAAAAAAGGTTATATAAACAAGAAGAGTGAAAGTAAAATGTCTAATAAAATATTAAATACATTTTCAAACAAAAAATTATAAAAAAGATTTATATAAACAGGAAGTTAAAGTAAAAATGTGTATATTATCATATGAACAGTGTATCATCAATAAGATATGGCTGAATTGCATTGGTTTGCCTGCTTATGTCCTAGTGCCATGAGTTGTGTTTTATAGATTTTTCGTCCATGCGGTGATCAAAACCTTAAGATATCTGAATACAATGGTGGATACAACAGCAGCAGTGAATCCGATTGTCATGGCTGATGAACCGCTGGCATGGAAACCCCAATAGAAACACCGCCAGCAAGCATGCAAGACTGCAAATGGATCTGAGAGAGAAGTGAGGATGTGTGGCTGTTATTAATTAATTAGAGTGCTATTTGATTATCTAAGTAAAAGTCATTACGCAACATCCGACAACTGTTCCTGAAAGAGCACAACGTTGTGTTATCATATATCAAGTGTCAGAGTACCGGGTTGAGTTTTCCCTCGGGGCTGGAGAGCGAAGACACAGCAGCTGCTGTCACGGCACTGACTGCCAGGGCCAGGTAGGTGCTGAGCACGGCCCCCAGCCTCCTCCCAGGGGTACGATTATCCACTAGGACGGAGTTAAAACTGGGCCAAAACACACAGAGAAACAAAGTCCCTGTGGAACAGAGGTTATACATTATGCCTTAGCATGGTGGGTGCTTGTTGATTCATTGCTTCAATGTATATCTCTGGTTGAATAGCTTTCCCACTTGTTGCAATTATCCTACTCAACCCTATCCATCAATAACATAAGGAAAATACCTTAGTACTCCATGTATATAATGTAAACATATTTGGCCAAATGTAAGTTGAAGATGTATAGTGGCTGATACCTTCAGCAGAGTCTGGAGGAGCCATTCATTCAGGACAAACCCTGAGACCTCCAGCAGAGCGATGAGGATCAGATGGACAGGGTTAGTCTTCCCCAGCACGACTCCAATTGAAATGAGGGCAGAGGCTGCACACATCTCCGCAACCACTAAGCTACATTAAAGGAGACACATTTTAGGGTGTGTACTTGTGTTTTGTTATTCCATTAGAATATATTTACATGCACAAACATTTTAAAAACCATATATTTGCTCAGTGGCTTGCAAGTGGCTTAGGCCTTGAGATACTCAGAAAAGGGCCGGAATATTAATGAGCCTCCATGTGACAAAATCAGGGGAGAAAACACTGTATGGCTTGGTTCAGTACAATACAGGTTGTTGGCACTCCTGCAGAATGCATGTCCTCTTTTTCCTATGGCTATAGATAGTGTAAGGACAAATGTTTTCTGTAGAGATCATTTGCTCAAACAGATTTGATCTACCTTTTCAAGTCTATCCTGATCTTTCCTCTGTAATACCAGTTCTCAATGCCATTGAGTATGATAGCCCATTGGATGGCTATGACAGCCACAAGGAGGTTGAACCCAGAGCCACTGAAACCATACCGCACCAGAAAAGTGCACATGTAGCCAAAACCTAGAATCACCATCACATTCACATCCTGGAACTCTGCAAGAGAAAATAATGCCAGATACCTGCATTTAAAATACAATGACTTATTCTGTGTTTCAGCATACAGCCCATTTTCCCGCCCCAAGTCTTCTGCTGCTGAAGAACCAGCAACTGTAAAACCTTATCACTGCCCAACAGTAATAACTGCAGCCCCTCCTTGTTTTCCTAATATGTAACTTAATGCTGCTTTTAAAGAACCTTTAAGAATTAGCTTTAAATATACGTAATTTTCCATTGAATTCATCTTTAACCTTTGCTATCTCACCCCACCCCCCTTTCAAACTCACCAGGGTACAAGTTGCTGAAGGTAATCCCATACACTTTTACATTGCTTTCAATCTCAATGTAAAAGGCATATATGAGAATGAATCCTAGCTGCAGAACAAGCAGCATAGGATCCAAACGGGAGCGCAGACTTGGTGCGTATTGAGGAGCCATTGGAGAAGATCCCTGCACACTTCTCCTCAAACTGACACAAGTGTGGCCCCTGCGCTTTGGACAGGATGTAACCCAGACCCAGGCACATCACTTTGTTTTATCAGATACTGGGTGGGCAGGATGAACATGTCTCTCTTGATTGGTCATGATACCAAATGTATTTATTCCAACCAAACAGCAACAATGTATTTCCTTAACACACTGCAATATGATTAAGGTCATGAAAAAAATGCTTTACATTAATGTCAAATTTCATTTAGTGAAGTCAATATGGTTAATAATTATATTATAATATTATAATTATTATTTATTATAATTTTAGTTTGACCATAAGAGACACAACAACATGCAGTAATATTAGCTTAAAGCACATATGGATAACATTACTGTACTGTTATAATCAAAATTAATAATTATAATAATTTCAAAATAAAATATAAATTATTTGGTTATCTTTGCTACACAAAACGATTAAGGTCCCTTCCGTTTTGGCTACAAGTCTTCAAAAATACTTTCAGTCTTTCACTTTTACTTTCATTATGACACTTTATGGTTCCTCTTCCAACTGCAATGACGGACAGAAATTCATGGGAAAGGTGTTAACATTATAAACAACGACAGCTGTAAGTAACACCCCCTGTTTTACTCAAACACGCACGCGTCCACTTGTATGTGCACACATTTGAACCTCGTAACAAGATGGTACTACACAAAGCCTTGGGGCAAGCCTCTCATGAACTACAGACACAGTGGGCCTGATATAAATAACCCCCGTGTGTTGGAATCGTTGGAATGAGTGTTTTTGTGTCTCGCACAAAGGGAATGTTTTCCAAAAGACTGCATAATGTTCTGCTCATAATAAACCAAAGGCAAAAACTGTTGAGGAAAAAAAGCCCGCCTCCGTGATAAGTTCATTGGTCGACCAGCGATGCCCGAATTGTCCACAAAGATCTGATTGGTTCAACAGGGATACGTTTCTGACGCAGCGTCCCACGGTCCCACTCCCCCTCGCGCTCCCCTGTAACGTAAATGGCTCATCTCTGCATCCGTCAAAGAGAGAGTCCTCGGCGGTTAGATTGATTGGATATACCAGCCGTCTGACAAGCGGACGTACGTAAAACACAGCGCGGCTGTGGCTTATTGAGTCTGCGCTAACAGAAAAGGAGGAGGTTCCCGAATAGTCATTTATTTATTTCTTTGTTTCCAGTGGGGAAAAATAATAACAGCGACATATACCACAGGCACTTCATTTATTATCTGGGTCCGAATACTCAAGAAAACTGGATAAGATTACAGTGGTTACTCGAAGGCCAAAGCCAAGGGGAGGAGGATGAAGCGGCGCAATGCGGACTGCAGCAAACTCCGACGGCCGTTAAAACGGAACCGAATCACTGAGGGTATATACGGCAGGTAACTCATATGGAGCCAGGCGGAGGGGTCCTCCTCACCACCGTGACGAGGGGCACTGAGTGGGGATGCTTGAAGTCTCATACTGTGGAACGTATCTAACGTTACCATTGATATCAATGAACTGCAACTGCCAGCTAGTTTATTAACATAGCTAATGGCCAGTGATAGCTTAATGTATGCTAGCTGTATGTTTTTGTTGTACATTAGCAGGTAACGTTAGCTGTTAAGCTAGCCTTAGCGCTAGGCCCCAACACAGCCTGTTTTTAACCATGTCACAACGTCTGTTTCTCTGACATAAGGTGTCGTGGGTCCTTGAACACTCACTAACAACCCAGACTATCTACCGTTTGCCCAAGTCAGTTGTCATCTGCTAGTTGCATCTAAATGAGCCGTTTCTCTGTTAGCTAAGGTAGTTTTGGAGCTAGCACAACAGCAGCATTGCCAACTTTAACCATGAGTCCCATTTATCTACAACATATCATTTTAACATTAACTGTAAACATGAATTGATACAAATGTGGTTGGTTTTACTTCTGAAGACCATGTGTTGCACTATTAAGACAACTTAAGGCTGCTTAGTTTTACACCTGGCTATCTAACTATGTGTGACTTACTATGTGTCTGACAACTAAACGTTAAAGGCCACTGGTTACACACGTGGCATCTGAACCCAGTGATGAGGGGCGGTTCTTGAATGATTGAGCAGGTGCTCAATCAATCAACCACAAAATAGGTTTGCTTTGAGATCAGAGAACACTCCTACTGTGTCACTTTCTGGGTCTCAGTGTCCTATTGACAGACAATGTAAACTGTCAAATGTTTCTCTTGTAATGTATTGGCATGAATCATGGCAAGAACCAGCAATAAACTACAACATTATGTGTATTTATAATCTCCACAATTTTTGAAAAATTGCTATATATTATGCCATGTACAAATGTTAAAAGGTCAAACAGGTCAGAGTGCAGACATATACCTCATCTTGATGGCTTTACAAGTCTGACATTTCTATGCACTAGTTCTGTATAAAGGAAGATTAACATTTAAATATATAAACCGCTAAGAGGAAGTGCAATGCAAACTTGCATTTTATCTGTCAAACAGCAGCAATAGGCTCCAGACATCTTGCATTTGATTCACACACACCCACAACACGCTTACATTAAAGCTGGATCTCCTTTTGAAGCATTGATCTCAGATGACATGCTGTTTTAATAATGACTATTGGGGGTAAATAAGAGTGCCATTCACTTTTGAATCTTGCAGTGTTTTCTGTTTTACAAAACACGTTTCATACAAACGTTTTCATTCTCATGTTTTAGTACCTTCCTGTACCTGAAGTTCCTGGTGGTTTGGGCCCTGGTCCTGCTGGCAGACTTTGTATTGGAGTTCAGGTTCGAGTACCTCTGGCCATTCTGGCTCTTCATCCGGAGTGTGTACGACTCCTTTAGATACCAGGGGCTGGTGAGTGGCTATTTCTTTATACTTATTAGGATTTCATAAAAGTCAAGAAAGAGCGTAGACCTTTTTTATACCTATTGTTTTCCACAACTTAACTTTTAGATTTTCACACAAAGATAAACAAGTACAACACCTACTATAATTATGTGGTTATACTTCATTTTGAATTTTTTCAACACCATAGTGCTACTGTAACCACCAGTTTCATGGACACATGCAAACAGTTACTCTATTATCACAGAATTGTATTTCAAAATGCCTTGAACTAAATATAAGCAACTAAATGTCTTCGCAATCATATCTTGTTTCATGTCAACTAAACAAAAAGCCTAAACATTGATTCACATGCATTCAAAAGTATGGGTAGATAGATCTTATCAGGCGCTAAGTTATTATCCCAAATCCATCATAGATTGACTTTCCTGTGGGTCCTTTATTGATGCTGGACAGTTTGCTTTCATTGAGCTGCAATGTGTAGGTGTGTGTTGGTGGTGAATATGTGTCTCATAGGGATGCACACACGTAATATTCCCCTAACGATTTGGGGCATAATTCAACAATGAAATGCGAAGTTTAATCAACCAGAGCAAGATCACTCTAACAAGAATGAAATGTCTTCAACATCTTAAGGGGGGCTGTTAGCCTCGACTCCTATCTTTTACTTTTATATAGAAGATTTGTTTAGTTTTATGAAAGCTTGTGTTTCATGATAATCATACCAGCCTCTCCTCTCTCCTTCAGGCCTTCTCAGTATTCTTTGTGTGTGTGGCGTTTACCTCGGACATTATTTGCCTCCTCTTCATCCCAGTGCAATGGCTATTCTTCGCTGCCAGTACCTATGTGTGGGTGCAGTATGTTTGGCATACAGGTGAGGCCCTCCAATGTGTATAAGTGTCTTGATATATGTGAGTTTAAATACTGCATATGAGCCCATGCTCTGACCGTAGTCTCATTTAATCTCTTTTCTACATTAGTTCTGATAACAATGCAAACAAAACAAGGAAGGAAGAAGCTTTCTGTGTATTCAAATGATGGACTACAAAGATAAAGCGTTCTTTAAGGTCACAGACCAGACTACTTCTTAGAACTGGCTCTATTTTTTGTTGTTCTTCCACTTAGTGCTTTGTGGGGAAAAACAGGTGTGAAAAGTGTTGCGCAATCCCCTGCACATTGTGTTATCGTATTTACAAATACTTGGTTTATGCTTCTAAGAATTGTGCATGCTGTGTGTAAGCGAGCCGCACTCTGCAGACAAGTTGTCAGTCTGATTTGGCGGTGTCGCCCGTGTTGACTGAAGGCCAGGTGTCAGATGGAAATCCTAGTGCTAGCTGGGGGAAGGAGAAACACAAGAGTGGTTCCCAGTTGCTTTTTCAGCACTCTAACTTTACGCACCAGTGACATTCTCTGTTGAAGTATTCATATCTCTTAACACTCCACGGTCCGCTGCGGAAAGTCTTGCGGCTTAGTGCAGCCAAGGAAACAATGGGTAGTGTCTGTAGCCTGACAACTGCATGTGTTTTGTAAATAATAGCCATGTAGAGTGCAGAGAAGGCTTTTACAGAATAATGTATGAAAGGTCTATTTTCATCAAGGCTTCACTTACATTTGACACAGATGCTGCTTTAACTGATGACATCGCACTGGAAGATACACTCTTGAACCGCAAACAAAAATATAAAGCATATTTGATCAAAATGGAGATGTGCTGCAAGAGATCGAGAGCACAGTAGTGTAACAATGGAGTCCATAAAGACTTGCCAATGTCGTTATTCTAAAAAGTTTGTTTCGGACCGTTTTATTGGCTGCAACATCATATAGTAAGCACTAGGGTCAGCTGTGCTATCCATTTTCATCAAAATAAGCTCAGGCATATTATTGTAAGATAGAAATGTGTATACAGCATTAAATAGTGATCCAGGCTTGTGAAGGAATAATTAAACAATGATATAGTATTCTGTGCCAACATTGCCATTGTGGTCCTCCTCATTGCTATGGACACAGTGAAGATGGCACATAATGCTGATGTTATAACATGTCTGTCCTGCTTTGTTTGTTTTCCAGAGAGAGGAGTCTGCCTGCCCACAGTGTCTCTATGGATACTCTTTGTGTACATCGAGGCAGCCATCAGATTCAAAGACCTGAAGAACTTCCACGTGGACCTGTGTCGTCCCTTTGCTGCACACTGGTGAGCTGCTGTTCTGTTTAAACTGTGTGAAACTCTGTTCCTGACAGACGGGCTTGTCTAGGTTTGGTGCCGACTATGTCAGCATGGTAGAGAGGAATTATGTGGACACGGCATTATATCATCAACTCATCTCAATGTTCACACTTATGAATTGCTCTGCACTACATGAAGTCATTAATGTCACATGCTTAGTTACGTGTTAGGCTTCTTAGCTTCCTTTTTCTTCCCTTTGCTCATTTTCAAGGCTGGATGACCTGAGTGTTAAAGATAACGAATGAATGCACTTGCATATGCTTTACAGTATAAGTAGGTAGGAAGACTTGTACATTTGCACACTTCACAACTGTTGCACCACACTTTCCATTTTTAATCAAAACATTCGATCTCTTAACTTATCTTACAGGAAGTGTAGAGACATTTGCTGTGCCATGATGGGCAAACACCACAAAACCTGTATCTTTGCAAATCGGTATCTGTGTTTAAGCTCTAAGTTCTCCCCCTGCATGTTTATAAAATGTTGACCTCTGAAGTGTAGGATTGTAAAATGTGTAAGGTTACTTGAGGTCTGCAATATTAAGAACCCCTACAAGCTTTAAGCACGGTTCGACTATGTTGACTTATGTTATGCGGTGAAGTTTAGCTTCTAACTATATCAATAATTCTAAGGTTTAAATAATTTAAGTGCACTATTGTAGCAGTGGTTCATTGATCAATTCGGTATTTTGCGCTGTTCTATCTATGAGCCAAGAGTAGACTGATGAGTGCTCTTCTTCTGTCCATCTCTGCAGCATCGGCTACCCAGTGGTCACGCTGGGCTTCGGGTTCAAGAGCTACGTAAGCTATAAGATGCGCCTTCGGAAGCAGAAGGAGGTGCAGAAGGAGAACGAGTTTTACATGCAGCTCCTGCAGCAGGCTCTGCCTCCGGAGCAACAGATGCTCCAGAGGCAAGAGCGAGAAGCAGAAGAAGGTAAAACACACAGACGCATGTACACATGAAGCACCTGGTTCAAATCAGAGGCTCACAAATACAATCTACTAAGAGTTACAATAAAAAATCCATTATTTTAATAATTAGAGATGTAAAAATCATCTAGCTTGTTGCCTCACGTCGCTGATGAAACGTCTATGGATTGGGAAAATGAATAATCTGCTGGTGCGGCTGTTGTTCAGAAGGTAGAGCGGCTGTCAATCAATTGGAAGGGACGTGGTTCGATTTCACCTGCCGTGTTGATGCGGGCAAGATACTGGTGGCTAGTGATGTGTGAATGTGTGAGAAAGTTAGTCTCAGCTGAGCAGGTGGCCCCTTGTTTAGTTGCCTCTGCATGAATGGGTGAATAGGAACTGACTTAGAAGAACAGTGTCCTGTTCATGTGATTTAATGAATGGTGAAAAAGGTGTGGACCCTTGCAACAGAACTCTTTCAAATCCCAGCCAGGCTTCAATCGAGTTTGTGTTTGTCATGAATCAAACAAGTCAGCATAACTCCCAACATACTTTTGCAGCCCTTCCCTCCCTACCCAAAGTCTGTGGTTGCAGGTTTCCCTGCCTCACATTTTAAACAAACATACGATGATGGACATTATGATCACAAGTTGATTTGTTTATTGAGTGTGATTGGGCAACTTTTTGAAAGAAGCTCCGAGGGAAAAACGAATTTGAAGGAAATTTCACCAAGAAAATGATCACTTGCAGCAGCGCTGTAACACTGAAGCAGCAGCGCTGTAACACTGAAGCAGCAGCGCTGTAACACTGAAGCAGCACATGAATCCTTCTGTCAATGGTTACAAAAAGTCATATTTCATATAAAGAATTACACATAGGCCTCTTTAAGGTCACTCTCATGGCTGTGTTACTAAATATATTTCCTTTGTATTCCCTTCACTTCCCCCTTCATTCATACAGCAGCAGCAGCAGCAGCAGCAGCAGCAGCTAAAGGAATATCTGAAGTGGACACGCCTCCAGTGTCACAGAATGGCGCTCCAGCCAATAAAAAGACATCGGCACCTCTGCCAGAGTTAGAGTTTAGAGAAAAAGGGAAAGAGGGAAAGGGCGATGCTAAAAAACAGCACAACAGCATCCTGCCATCAGCAGTGGACTCTAAGCTCCAAGAGATGGAGTATATGGAGAACCATATGAACAACAAGAGACTGACCACAGAGCTGGGCAGCACAGAAAACCTGTTGCTTAAAGAGGACAACAATTCATCGTGCTCCTCCTCATCCTCATCCTCCTCCAAAAACTACAAAAATGCTAGCAGCAATGCCGCGACGCTCAACTCCTCCCCCCGCGGACACAGTGCTTCCAACGGCAGCGTCCCCTCCGCACCCTCATCCTCCTCTTCCACGGGGAAGAACGAAAAGAAGCACAAGTTAGCAGTGGGGAAGGGGACATCGGGTGGCTCCCACAAGGATCCCACAGACAACTGTATCCCCAACAACCAGCTGAGCAAGCCAGAAGCACTTGTTAGGTAAGAAGCACACGGGTGTATTCATTTAAGGGGCCTTATTATGCTTTTGGGGGTTTCCCCTTTCCTGTATTGTGTGTTTATAGATCAGATCGTGTTGTATGTGAATGGTCTGCAAAGGTGAAAATCCCTTCATTCCGGGAGTTTCTCTCCCACACACTGCTGCCTGAAATGCCTCCATTGTAGTCCCTTGTTTATTTCCATAACATAGTGACATCACTATGTATCACTTCGCCTCTCTTGACCATCACAACAGACAGAGCCGGTCAGCTAACCAATCAGAGCAGACTGGGCTGTGGTTTCAGACAGAGGGTGAAAAGAGGTGTTGCAGCAGAGGCAGTATGAGCAGAGCTTTTTGAACATTAAAGCATGTAGACATGTGACAGTAGAGTGACGAAATACAAATATGAACCCTCTTATAAGACTGTTATAATATGAAATTAAGTATGTATGCGTTGCTTTTGTTATCGAGACCACATTTTCTCTCAAACAAAATCCATTTCATCTATAAGTATGTGTTGAGGCTAGGGATGTCCTCCTCACTAATACTGATGCCATCTCCTTTTTTCATGATTTTGCACACATCACTCTGCACGCTTAAATAAACCACCTTTAGCTTTTGTAAAATCAAATAACTCTCTATTAATAATTCAAATCAACTGAATAACATTTTTATTTTACAGCCGACTTTTCATGGTTTCCTTCCATACTGTTCCAGGTCCTTGTTAGCCTCATGGTATTTTGTTAAACATACTAAACAAGTGTCAGTGTGGATTTGATGAGGCAGAAGCTTTTGTAAAGGATTTGGACAACCTCTCCTTTCCAGAGAACACAGTGCTAAAGTTCAAAGCTTTTCATCTAAAAGCATTCATCTAAAAGCACAGGGTATGTTTTTTAGTTTGCTCTTTATGTCCTCGTGTTGATGGAGAACACAGTTACATTTTGACAGCTTGTGCACCTGGAGCAAACAAACGAGCGTCAAAGATTGGTTGTAAGCAGAAACATAAACATATCAAAGTCAGCCCCTATTCTGATTAGCTTGTCAATTGTTTAGTTTTGAAATCACATGTTGCAAACAGATGGTCATTAAGAGGGCGTCTTGCTTGTATGATTTCATTGGGCTGAAAATGTAGAAAAATGTCATTTCAGTCTTTATTTCATGCAATCTTTTGCAAACAAAATTGTAAAATGTTGGTCTATTGACAGATAATGTTTTTCAGGTTCAACGTGTTTTGGGTGTAACGGTTGAGTTGAGGGTAGATGTTGGCAGATAATTCAAAGAGAATAGGCCTGATGATTCTGTGGATGTTTGAATGCATTCAGTTGTGTGTATGTGTATGGTATACTTTTTGCAATGCTGTTTTTCTGACAGATTATTCTTGGTGAATGTTTTACATGACAGCAGATGATCAGAAATAAGTGTATACCAATATCTGCAACATCAGTGTGCGAAAAAGTACACGTCCCACCGTCCGGGACGTGTTATTTACAATATCGGACAAGTAGATCTGTCAATTGACTTGTCCGGCGGACAAGTGACGTTTATTGACAAATTATTGATACATTCAGTTTACAAAAGGCAGAACTCATTTGCAAATTGTACGTGTCCGCCATTGTTCGTTTAGAAATGTTAGTTTCGGTTCTGCTTGTCGATTCCTAAGGAAATGCAGCCGCTTTCTGTACAGTTAGACGGGGGTGGGGCGGGAAGTGTAGCACAGTGGCAGGGTTGGGAAGCAAAACTCGGCTCTCTCTCTCTCTCTCTCTTTCTACACACAGCGGATCCGCTGCCCGTTAACAGCCTCATCTTTGTCAAACTTTCTTATGTTCTTTCTTTAACACGTAATGAAGGTTATTAAGCGTTTTAGCTCCTGTGTTGTTAATATTGACCGTCATTTCCTTTATGAAGTGAAGCAGCCTCCCTGTCTGTGTCCTCGCGCTGTCCGCACATCCCCGGACGCCCAGACTCGGAGGAGCACAGGGATGTCAGTATTGTTTATGAAGCAGGGTATAGAAAGTAGCTACATTATTGAAATGAAAATACTATTTATTTAGTTTTACAAACAGTGAGCAGCTGGGCAGCTGCAGCATGTGTAAGCGTGCAAGCGAGTTGTAGAAAAGCGCTAGGCCTATAGGCTAAAAAATATAATGTATTATTAGGTTATGTCCTATGTGTTGGACATGTGTGGTTGGACTCTGTCTCACAGGCAGGTTGCAGTGCAACATCAGAGGAGACTGGGCCAATTGTACATTCTCAAACTGCACCACTTAGAACTAACTAAACAATGCAGAGATTATTTTTATATAATTGTATTCAATAACTGTAAGAAATTAAACAGTATGAAGTGATTTGTAAATAGGAATACAGATTTGACTTCATGTTTTCATAAATACATTTTTCTCCTAGTTTGACTTATGTTTACCCTCTCAAAGAACCGGAATCGAGAACCGAAAATAACCGGAATCGAAAAGCAGAACCGGAATCGTTAAAATCCAAACGATATCCAACCCTATGTGTGATGCAGTAAAATCTTACCGCTCACTTACGTTAGCGGTGTCGTAAAAACCGTGGGAAAATGTAAAATACGATGACGAAGAAGAAGATTCCAGTGGCCCCAATTTTTGTCCATTCTGGACAAGTGAAAAATGTATTCGGACAAGTAAATTGCCAAACTCACTTGTCTATGGACAAGTACTCTCTAAAAACTTTTTCTCACACTGCAACATACAATTCTAATACATGTCTTAGAATGATCTTCTGGTTATGAATCGGTTCAGAATAAAGGTCATCCTCATATATGCTGCACTCTGAAACATAAAGTTCACGTGTAGTCCTACTTTGTATTGGACTGCATGTCAGTGTAGATTCAATATGAACATGCCATAACTATTTAGGTACTGATTTTCTGAGAGAGGGAGGGTTTTGTTACTTGAGAGGGAAGCATATGTTTAATGCATGGTCCGACCGTTGGCCCACAATATTAAGACTTCAGATCTATAACATAATGTATATGGATGTACAGTATACATCTATAAATCCAGCATGTCAATGTGTCTCTCCTCTGTTCCTTCTCCCACCGGGACAGGTTGGAGCAGGATGTAAAGAAGTTGAAGGCCGACCTGCAGGCCAGCCGGCAGGTGGAGCAGGACCTGCGCAGCCAGCTCGGCTCGCTGGGCAGCGCCGAGCGCTCCATACGCACCGAGCTGAGCCAGCTGCGCCAGGAGAACGAGCTGCTGCAGAACAAGTGAGTGGAAAGCTGGGTCACTGGAGATCATTTTGTTTAGGATCTTAACTATATAGTGCAATCGGGGTGTTCATTGTCAGGCATCAGTAAAACTACATATTCCTCACATTTGTGCAGATCTTTGAGTTGTATCTCGCAAATAAATGACGAGATGAGAGAAAAAACAAAAATACCAAACAAGTTCTATACAGTGGGGCAAAAAAGTATTTAGTCAGCCACCAATTGTGCAAGTTCTCCCACTTAAAAAGATGAGAGGCCTGTAATTTTCATCCTAGGTACACTTCAACTATGAGAGACAGAATGGGGGGGGAGAATCCAGGAAATCACATTGTAGGATTTTTAATGAATTAATTGGTAAATTCCTCAGTAAAATAAGTATTTGGTCACCTACAAACAAACAAGATGTCTGTCTCTCACAGACCTGTAACTTCTTCTTTAAGAGCCTCCTCTGTCCTCCACTTGTTAACTGTATTAATGGCACCTCTTTGAACTCGTTATCAGTATAAAAGACACCTGTCCACAACCTCAAACAGTCACACTCCAAACTCCACTATGGCCAAGACCAAAGAGCTGTCAAAGGACACCAGAAACTAAATTGTAGACCTGCACCAGGCTGGGAAGACTGAATATGCAATAGGTAAGCAGCTTGGTGTGAAGAAATCAACTGTGGGAGCAATTATTAGAAAATGGAAGACATACAAAACCACTGATAATCTCCCTCGATCTGGGGCTCCACGCAAGATCTCACCCCGTGGGGTCCAAATGATCACAAGAACGGTGAGCAAAGATCCCAGAACCACACGGGGGGACCTAGTCAATGACCTGCAGAGAGCTGGGACCAAAGTAACAAAGGCTACCATCAGTAACACACTACGCCGCCAGGGACTCAAATCCTGCAGTGCCAGACGTGTCCCCCTGCTGAAGCCAGTACATGTCCAGGCCCGTCTGAAGTTTGCTAGAGAGCATTTAGATGATCCAGAAGAGGATTGGGAGAATGTCATATGGTCAGATGAAACCAAAATAGAACTTTTTGGTAAAAACTCAACTAGACGTGTTTGGAGGAGAAAGAATGCTGAGTTGCATCCAAAGAACACCATACCTACTGTGAAACATGGGGGTGGAAACATCATGCTTTGGGGCTGTTTTTCTGCAAAGGGACCAGGACGACTGACTAAAGCAGGGGTGCCCAACCTTTTTTGAACCGAGAGCTACTTTTAAAGTTGCCAGTCTGCCGAGATCTACCAGTCCAAATGGAGAGGCGTAGCCATTACTGACAGCCTACTACGACAGCCTACTACCTACTACCTACTACCAGGTAAATAAACATTTCTACTTGTATAAAACTGACCTTTGTACGATTAATACTTCATAAAATACTGCAGATCCTTTATTTTACCTCTTTCTAATCTACACACATACAAGTATTTAACTGAAGTTACACAACAGTGTTGTTGATACAGAGTTGGAGTTTATTCACACGTCACTACAGTGGGTAATGTTTTCAAGAAACATTGAACAGTGCTTCCACATGACACAGGACAAAAAAAGAAAAGACTCGGAACCCTTTCTTTGCCATTATATAAAAATATTGTTGCT